>NW_015115276.1:39754-48391 GCF_001443285.1 Poecilia latipinna
CTTAAAACACCGTACAACACAGCAACAACCCAATTAATCAAGAATATAATATTTAATCAGATCATATTGTCATCATGTGGGGACAATGCAAAGCTAATATAATCTTTGTAATGTTGCTGCTGGAGGCTGAGCTGATCTGAGACCGAAGCTGTTAATAAACTGACCAGAGGAGAGAAGAAAATCTGATGCTATTTTATTAAATAAGTCCTACTACTTCAGTTTAACCTCTGACAACCTGGCTGCAGACTGATTTATAGACCAAACAGCAGAAACATGGAAAACTGATGTAGAGTTACATCAGTTTTCTATGAGATCTCTAGATCTAGAGTTATGAGGCTGAGATATCAAGGTAAAGAAAACTCAGTAGCGGTTGGTTGGGGCCATTCAGGGGCCGCCAGACATTCAGGGGCCCCTATTAATGGTTTAATTGTAACACAGACCATAGATCTAAACCTGTAGCATCATTTATTGTGAATGACAATATTATTAAATTTTGTTTAATGCATTCAGCAGAGAAAACATTTAGGATTTAATTAGGACGTTTACTTTATAAAAGTTTAAAGAATCATCTGGATAGTTTGATAGCTGTGTTACCATGGCTACAATATGGGGTTATATCTGTGTTTGAGCTGGTTTGTTCACAAATACATCAGAGTAAATAATAACCAATAATCAGTGATTGATTTTAAACTGGGTTCTTCTCATATTCACTAAATCTACATTTAAACATGTTGGTGATGCTGAGGGTCTTAGAGGCCAGGGGCCTAAATCATGATTCTGTCTAAGAGTCCATATTACCTCGGGCCGGCCCTGCATGAAGAGCTGCTGAGCTGGAGTCTACCTGGAATCTGGAGTCTACCTTGAATCTGGAGTCTACCTGGAATCTGGAGTCTACCTGGAATCTGGAGTCTACCTTGAATCTTCCTGGAGTCTACCTTGAATCTTCCTGGAGTCCCCCTTTGGCCCGTGTACCTGTCTGGTTCTGACACACAGCGGTACCGGCTGCCTGTAGCGAACCGGGCATTTAGTCACTGTGTAGCATTTATTACTGTAGCAGTGATAGGCTTATCAGGCAAAACATTATGACCTCTGAGAGATCAATTATCTGTCTGTGATGGAGCTCATTAGTGTGTGTGTGTGTGTGTGTGTGTGTGTGTGTGTGTGTGTGTGTGTGTGTGTGTGTGTGTGTGTGTGAAGGCATGTGAAACAGGAAGTGGACCTCTGCCAGATGAGTGACTCTCTGACTCTGGGACTCTTTGGTTAAATGAGGCTGAGACGCAGCGGACCAAATCAAACCTTTTATTTGCCAGAAAACATTCAGAGCTGAACAGGTGAAGGTGTGATCATACCTGTTGACAGGTGAAGGAGTGTGAAAGCCAGACTGACAGAGAGCCCTTCCTTTAACTGAGCCACAGTTTACAATGATTGTCAGTTTGCAGCAGAAGGCGTCACTACAGCAGCTATGTACAGCATGCGACGAGGGGAGCCAGGGTTGCATAGCTACTCGCTGTTTGCCCTTTAACCGTGTGCTTTTAGATCAAGTCTAATTTGTTCCACAGCGCCGGAACCAGCCGGAACCAGATGGGTCCAGTAGGGTTCAGCTGGATCCAGAATGATCACAGTCATCCAGAAGATCCAGAACCGGTCCTGGTCATAGACTGCAGACTCAGTGGAGTCAGGAATGGGTCCAGGTGAGACATCTGTCCTCTACAGGATCTCTGTTGGAGGACTGCTCTCATATTCGTACGTGGAAGTTGCTGCAGAGACAGAGAAGAAGAAGCAGACGCTTTATCCACATCACTGATTATTGATTCCTCTTCATCCCCGCCATCCTCATCATCCTGGTTCTGACTAGAGCTCCATGACTCAGCAGGTCATCCCCTCCTCCCCCCGACAGTAATGTGACCTCCCTGATTGCTGTTGCCATGGTAACAGCATCCCCAGCGCACCCTCCCCCGGATGATGGATGGTCGGCAGTAAAAGCTTTTTATCTCTGCTGCTCCATGCGGCGCTCAGGCCATGCCGGGTTTACGGCGCTGATCCAATTGTTTTGCTGGTTCCACTTGGCGTGGCTCAGTTAGAGACCGTTATTGATCAGGTGATGGCTGATCAGGAGGTGGCGCTCTGTGGAGTCTCTAACCTGCGACTCACTGACACAGAAGGCACAAATTTCAATGATTGTTCTGATCTTTTATTCCCACTAATGAGGCTATTTGACGTTTCCTCTCGTCCTAAGATGTTTCCTCTCTTCCTAAGACGTTTCCTCTCTAAGACGTTTCCTCTCTTCCTAAGACGTTTACCGGTGAAATGTTGGGTGTGATGTTGGAGGCGTTACCTAAGGAAGTCTGGAGCTTTGGAGATCATGTTCTCGAAGTCGGAGAAGGAGAGCTTGTTGTCGGCGTCGAGGTCGGCCTCCTCGATGGCCTTGTCGCACACCAGAGTGACCTCCTCTGGGGTCAGTTCCCCTTTGGTCAGCTTGTTCAGGGTCTTCTGCAGATCCTCCTTACAGATGAAATTGTCCCTGTTGAAGTCTGGAGCAGGACGACACACGGCAGCTCAGCTCAGATTTTGCTTTTCATTTCATTTCTTTTATTAAAACGCTGCTAATTATCATTGTAAACTATTCAAAATAAATTGTGTATATTATATAAAACTGTAGACTATTCAAGATAAATTTGTAAATTATTCAAAGTAAATTTTCTAAATTATTTGAAATGAATTTCCAGATTTTGCGGGTTGTTTATGGATGTTTATTTTGATTAGCACTGGTTTATATTTGGTTTTGTTTAATGGTATTTGCTGTTTGTAATATTTATTTTGTATGTGCCTCCCAGGCTGCCGTAGCCGGTGACTGCAGGCTGAATGACTTGAACCGTCAAGATGTTTGGCACAAAGAAACCAAAGCTTCGTGTTTCCCGATGACGTTTTGTTGTTTGAGTTTGGATTGTAATGTATGGTTTTGTTTTCACGGTGACATCATGATCTGCATCCAAGAAAATAAACAAAACTGAAAATTACCGTTGAGACTCAGCTGAGTAATCCAAGAGCTGGGGAGCTGCTGCGATCATTATTATTATATTTATAATAATAATAGACAGAATGGGCCTGAGGACATTTTGTTTGGACAGAAATGTTCATGTCTGGAGAGTTTTAAGGGCTTCCATTTTAATCCAACTCCGGTTCGAACGCTAGTTGACCTCTGACCCCTGGTCCTGCAGACCTTGGTCTGGGTTTGGTTTGAATGTGAACGCCCAGCGGACCAGAGACTGCTCCAAAAGGAGGAAGTGGACCACAGTGCAGGGCATTCTGGGTAAATGCAACCAAAGCTAACCTGTTAGCCTAGCGCTAACAGCAGAAATAGCTCCTGGTCTTTAGCCAAAACTAAAGATAAATCCTTTAATCACTAAAATCTGATGCGTCCATCTTGTTTCTATTTAGTGAAGAAGGATTTGGCATAAAACCAGAGTTTTGTCAAAATTGGTATGTTTATATTGAACACATTTATTTTCATAATTCCACTTTGTGCAATTTTATGGCCAGTAGAAAATCCAGTGTTTACATGTGAACAAGCTTATTCCCAATTTCTTGTTCAATGGAAACACTCAATTTGCACAACACTGTTTAACAGAATATTGAAAAAGTTTTGTGCACATTTGTAACAGAAACGCAGCGACTTTCTGCACCAAAACCAAGGCGAGCAGAAACAGAAGATCGGACTGAAGTGGCGAAGGAAGGTTTGATCTTCATCACAGTTGAGCCTCAAATTTGAACAACTTTAGGTTTTATTATGTAGTAATTCTGACGGGATGAGAACCTCAGAGAGGAGTGTTCATCCTCAGTTTCATGAAACAGCGTCCTACCGTAGATCTTGAAGGCATAGATGGTCTTCAGCTCTCTGGGGGCCGTCTCACAGAGAGCTGAAAACATGTCCACGAAGTCATTGAAGCTCATGTTGCCCTGTCCGTCCTCAGAGAACGTCTCCACGATCCTGTCCCTGAACGGGTTCTCCTGCACAGACACACACTCACACTATCTTTGCAGGGACTTTCCATTGACTTCCATTCATTTCTACAGCCTAACCCCAACCCTCGCCCCAGAATGTATACCTGTTCTTTGATTTACCATTTTACCTTGGGTCAAGGATCAAGGCTACCTTTTAACCTACTGGTGGAGTTTATCTTACCCACATGGTTTTCCTATGCCTCAGAGAGTCCTAATCATTTAGTTTTTACCTTTATTTAGCCACTTGGGATTATGTGAAGTCCCCTTCTGCTTTACAGAGGGACACTACCTCAGTCCTAATTTTATGGCATAGATTGTTAACTGGAGTTATATAACACATAGCGAGGATTGATCAACCTTATCTGTGCTGTACTTGGGTAAGAGTGCATGGTGGTAATGGCCGAAACACCCCGGGATCCCGAGGCTCATGTTCCAAATCTTAGAATATACATACCATCTTATAAGATTGTTATAATTATTTTTGAATATTTATTTCTGTACCTTATACTTGGGATAAGCAAAAGGAGGTGAGCTCTAGAATGACGCCTTGCCTTTGACTCCCTACACCAATGTTTGGGTTGATGGACCGATTCAGGGGGATGTCATTGTGACACTAAACCATCCCTAACCCTAACCACCCGTCCATCCATCTTCTTCCGCTTATCCGGGTCGGGTCGCAGGGGCAGCAGCCTAAGAAGGGAGGCCCAGTCTTCCCTCTCCAGCATCTTCCAGCTCCTCCAGGAACCCCAAACCGTTCCCAGGCCAGCAGAGAGACATCGTCCCTCAGCGTGTCCTGGGTTTCCCCTCCTCCCGGTGGGACCTGAACTCCTCACCAGGGAGGCGTCCAGGAGGCATCCTGACCAGAAGCCTCAACTGGCTCCTCTCGACGTGGAGGAGCAGCGGCTCTACTCTCAGTCCCTCCTGGATGACCGAGCTTCTCTCTCTAAGGGAGAGCCCAGCCACCCTGCGGAGGAAACCCATTTCGGCCGCTTGTATCCGTGATCTCGTTCTTTCGGTCATGACCCAAAGCTCATGGCCATAGATGAGGGTGGGAACGAAGATCGACTGGTAACCCTAACCCTATCCGTAAAATCCAAAACAATGTTTTTCCTTGTGGGGACCAGAATTTTTCCCCACAACATAATATGTGTCAGGAAAATGGTGCCCACAATGCATCAAATACATGGTACACACACACTACACATCAGTAGAGACAATCATCCACCTGTTGAAGAACAGAACATCTGGACCTGCGTACCTTGAGCTCCGGCATGGTGACGATGAGCGCCATTGGGACTTTGATGTCCGGGTTGTTGGTGTAGTCCAGTGGCACCAGGTGTGGAGCCAGCTCCCGGTACCGTCCGTGGAGGCTGCAGAGCACAGAGGACGCACTGTGAGACAACGGTCCATTCGACCTGACATCGCCCCCTGCTGACACCAGATACCACTACAACTAGACACAGTGAGACATCCCGTCTGTCCTCTTCCTGCTGTCCATGTCCCACCAGCAAATTTAATTCTGGTCAGACCTTTCAGGACTGAATCAAATTATTTTCTATCCTGTCTGGTTTCATGATTGAATGTTCTTTAAACAAACTGGTCTAAATGGCAGACAGTAAATAATTCCTCTGAAGAACTTCTCTGCCCTGTCAGCAGCATTTGTCTCATAAAAGTCCTTTTCACATGACCAAAGTCTCTGCTAGGAACACCAGCCTGTCCAGCTGTACACCTCTCCACTGTCACCCTGCAGGAATCCTGACATGATGCTCCAGAGAGCAGAGTTCACACATCTATTCCGATTCTGGCTCCTATTTCTGATTACCTGGACTCTACCTGACCTGTCAGCCCCAGAGCAGTGTTTTTCAGAACGTTTCCGTCTGGTTTGTGGCTGAGATGATGTCTCCTTTGTCTCCTATTTCTCCGATGTCTCCGTGTCTGTGTGTCTCAGCTCTCCTCCTCCTCAGTAATGAAGAAGCGTGTGTGGACTCACCTCAGGATCTCCTTCCGGGTGAAATAGGTGCAGTCCTGTAAACAAGCAGAGAAACGGGTGAGGATCTGTCTTCGGGGACCCAATCAGCAGCCGCGGCTCCTTCCTGCCAGTTGTGGCTGTGAAGCGTCGTGATTTATGCGGGGCAGACCTGATACGCCTCCAGCTGCTCCTCGGTGAAGGTCGTCTGCTTGTTGCCCATGGTGCGCGGCGGATTGTCCCATCACAGAGCTGCATCCCACTGGAGACTCCCCCACCTCCACGCTAGGAGCTTCACATCCAGGCAGAGGCTCTGCATCCGGCTCCCAGGATGATGCTCCTTTTGCTGGATGAGGAGTGGTACACTGCCCTGATGCTTTCAGGTGCTGCTGGGAAAATCTGGCTTCCAGGACCCTGACAAAGGAATGCTAAAAATTATTACTACGATTTATTACGTATACTTATACTTATTTAGTCTTTGTTTTACAATTTCAATATGTTTTTGTTTGTTTTGTTGAGTTAAATATTTATTAAACAACTTATCCTCATGTTATGAACAGTTCAGCCATGACAAACCTTAAACTAAATCTGGGCCGAAGTAAAGAATTTATTTTTTTTGTAAAGGTTTTGTTGGCTCTAGTGGCCTTTATTTGGAAGTAGTTTGACAGGAAAGAGGGGGAAGACATGCAGCAAATGTCACCAGGCTGGGAATTGAACCTGTGACCACTGGCATGAGGACCAAGGCCTCACTGAATGTATGGGCTGTGCTTTGCCCCTGCGCCACCACAAAGAATTTATCAGTGAAAATAAGAGTTTTACTGCTGGTCTCAGGTGTGGAGAAACTGATCATTTGGACCTGAAGGCAGCAGAGCGCCTCATTTGGTTTGCCTCAATGGAAAGTCAAATAACTACACAATTAATTTTTATATAGTAGCAAAATATTCTAAAAACAATGCATTGATGCACTGGTCCTGCTGAAAAATCCATAAATTCAGTTTTTTATTTTTATTAAACTTTTATTTGACCCAATAAAACCTTTGGGGACGAGCACATGCAGTGGGGAAGGGGGGCTTGAGCTCCCGCCCCTTTCATCCTTGATTCCCCAAGGGCCCCTTTGTTGGAGGGTATTGTTTCTTAAATGGTTATTATTTACATTTTATTTTTATCTGTGAATCTGTCTGTGCCCCTCAACAATAAAATAAAAATATGTAAATTAACCTTCAAACCCAGTTTTGTTTGTGCTGAACAGACTCTTAATCTCCTCTAGGGGGCGCTGTAGGCTCAGTGTGTAGAGTCACAAACACTAAAGGGCTTCGTTAATTTCAACCATACAGCTGCAGACATTGTAATGAAATGGAAATCCTATGATTTATACACAGGGGCGCAACTACATATTATTCAGGTGGATGTGAAAACATAAATCGACCCCCCACCCCCCCAAGGAAGGTACGTAAGGGTGAAGGAGCGTAGAAAACATGCGGTCGCTCTATCTGTATGTTTACCCATGAATGGTATCACTACCATGTTTTCTGTCATTGACTTACTAAATTCAGTGTACTAAACATGGCTAATAAGTAAAAAAAAATTGGCTAAAAGCTTATTTTAGGTGGAATGCTAATCCATTACGGTGGAGCACTAACTCGAGGGAAAAGATTATTAAACCTAATGTAATTGCACCGGCTGAGGCGGTGCCCGTGTTTTTACTAACCAGTTCTGTTTTTATTCCCCCTAGGAGAGAGTTTTTAGAGCTGCAACGGACATTTTTTATTTCATCTGGGACTCCAAATGGGAAAGATTAAAACGTGAAATTATGACGAAACCCAAAGAGAAAGGAGGGAAGGAGTCCCAGACCTGTACCTGTTTTTAGGCAGCCATTACACTAGCACTCATTTTAAACAAGCCATGGACATTTTTAACAACCCAAAAACAAATGAAATGAATAGATTCTGGCTTGGATCACACCTGAGAAAACTTTTAAAGAGTGATTTTAGAAAACCAGCAGCTTTTAACCTCCCACCAGCATACGCTTTTATACAGACATTTTTACAGCATTTTAAACTGGAAGGAGAGATCAGGATTTTAACTAACCATCATTTTATTATCTCTGTTGTGCAGGACCGGGAACCAGCGACTCCAGTGCGCGGCCTCCTGCGTGGAGACGCCACCACGGTTTGGCGCAATGTGAGCCATCCCATCCTTCCGAACAGACTCCAGGACCTGTCCTGGATGGTGGCCCATGAGATCCTCCCGGTCAGAGCCGTTATGCACTCCTGCGGCATGTTGGCGACGTCCATCTGCCCCCGACCCGGTTGTGGCGCGCCGGAGTCAGTGAGGCATCTGCTGTGGGAGTGCAGCGCTGCCAGGGACCTGTGGGCAGAGGCCGGCTCCTTGAAATTCCCATACTTACCAGCACGGGAGGTCCTCGATGCACAGCTAGTGCTGTACGGGGTGAGCCACCAGAAAATGGTGAAGAAAGACTTTGCAGAGATGTGGCTCACCCTCGCCACCATCAAAGACGCCATTTGGACCTCCAGAAACTTGCTGGTAAGCAGGCGCTGGCAGATGCCCCCCGTGGCTGTGATCCGGATGGCGGCAGCGAAAAGAGAAAACATCAGTGGTGGAGAAAGTACTCAAAAAATGTACTCAAGTAAAAGTAAAACTACCACATT
>NW_015115276.1:53489-56657 GCF_001443285.1 Poecilia latipinna
ACTTACTGTAAAATGTAGTGGAGTAAAAGTAGAAAGTATCCATTATTAAATCTACTTAAGTAAAGTACAGATACAGATACGCGCCAAGGACGCAGCCACAAAGAAGAATCGCCTGCGCCTCCACGGACGGAGGCCCAGCAGGGAATTTCTGCTCTGAGCACCAAGCGCTGTTTGGAAGGACGGGTTATACATACCAAAAATAATTTGATCTGGTTGCCTTTTATTCTGTACAACATTATAACAGAAACATAATACAGTTGTCAGAAGTTGAAAACTCAAGATGTGAAAGTAGGAGGAACACAATGACAATAAATTTTAAGTTCAAGCTTATTTTTTTAAAAAATAGGACAATATGTATTTATTAACACTTACATGTAAATACACGAGATTAGAGTCGGGTGGTTAAATTTCCATCTCCAGTCTCAGGAGGATGTAAAGCAGTGAGGCATCTTTCAGTCATAGAATCTTCGCTCTGTGGCGGGCTGTTCGTAGTGAGGCATCTCGCACAAGGAGGATCTCAGGTTATCGTCAGGATGGCAGCAGGCAGCGTGTGGAGGTCACTGGTAAGAGGAAAATGTTCTGGAAGTGTTGGAAAGTCTCTACCAGTGGTTCCGCCGTAGCTTTGCGAGGCTCTGAGGGGTTCGGCGGGGCTCTCTGTGGCAACCGAAGCTTCCGGGTCTCTGTTCCGGTTAGATCAAGATTTTGACTCCACTGTTAGCCTGCTAGCTGTTAGCAGCGGTCTTGGCGTCCTTCAGCAGGGAAATCAGATGGTAGAGAAGTTTCCTCAGCTTCATCCAGAAATCTTCCCTCGTCTGTCTGGAGCGATTAGCCGGCTCATGCTGCTCACTGCTCTGCCTTTTTATTTCGTTAGTTCTCGGAACCACTGGAACTAGAGACTGGAAGCTAGCTTAGCCTCACCGACCCCAGACTCCGTTTAAAAATGACTCATTTAAGATTTCCTTCGAGTTGGACTGAAACCTATAAATGAAATTAAAGGGTCAAAGGTCAGGAAAAGAAGGTGGGGTGTCTGTTCATTTCGGCTGAAACTGAACGCATCACTCATTAAAACACGTGTACAGGATGTGATGTTTAGGTGTAGCAACAGAGCTCCTGTTAGTTTGAACCTTGACCTCTCAGTGTAGGACAGAGCTTTAAACCAGGGCCGATCCATCATTGTTTACAAATGTTTTCTCTTAATGCTGGGCTGCCTGCCCCCCACCTGTTGCTGTGAACTGTATGCTAGCTGCCTGAAAGATGGATACTAGAAATTTTGCCTCCTTCACAGTAGAGAGAAGTGTGAAAACTGAAGGAGCTCATTTCATTCCTCTGTTGGTGAAACATGGTGTGAAACTATTGGAGCAGACAGCCTGACTAACTGAGCAGCTTCACTGAAAACAGCTGCCAAATTCATTCATTGTTCACATGATTTCCCATAATAACTGGTTCCGACTGGTTCTAATCGGATCTGATCCGATATCTCCAGTTTGCGGGTTTCTGGTCCCAACCTGAGTTCTGCTATAAAGTTCTGTAGAAGAGGCGGGTATTAATAGAGAAATAATTGATTTGATGCAGAGAAACGGGAATAAATCATGAAGAATACGCTCTTCATCTATTCACATAGTGTAAAACGGTTTTTAATGTAAAACGTTTTACACCATGAATCTCGTGGTTATTCAGTTTCAGTTTGAACATCATGGCGTCCGTCGTTCCTCCATCGTGAATCTTCTCAAAGTGTTAAAGTTTCTGTGCTGAACGCCTGATTAAAACTTCATGTTTTTAATTTACTGTGTTCTGATTGTTTTTGTGTTTTTTAAATTTTTTTATAACTCATCATTTTGGCGCCTGAACCACAAAGTAATAAAATAAATAATTCATCATGTGGCTTTAATGAATATCTCCACAGAAATGTTTGATTTTTTAGCTGATTAGTGTTTTAGTTGTTCAGGTGAGTAAAGCTGCTTCCTGTCTGCTGCAGGTGAGCCAGGTGATGGGCGGAGCCAACAGGAGGCCGGCTGTCTCTTCCTTCTCCAGAGGGGTGAGTGAACCGGGTCTCAGAAGTGGGTCTGGACCAGCACCTCCAGTCCCAGTTCCCCTGATGCTGCTTTAACTTTAGAATCTTCACCGGTCTGACCTCTGACCTCTGACCTGAGTCCAGCGCCTGTCTGTAGTCCTTAGGTTATTCTCTGTCCTTCAGAAGTCCAGTTGGTTCTGGATGGTTCTGGATAGTTGTCCTGGACAGGAGCAGCTTCTTAGCTGCCCTGCCTGCTTCCAGCGATGACCCGGTTCTGATCCGATGGCACCTGGACCCTTCTGCGCCTGTGGTTCTGGATGACGCACAGAACCACAGGTCTGAGGCGGGTCTGTTCTAGACAGAACCTCTCTGTGCTGTCCTGCTGGAGTCTCCTGATGGAGGGCTGGTTCTGGTCTGCTGGACCGGAATCAGGCTCGGTCTGATCTGGGTCCAGGCGGTTCTGGGGCAGTCCAGAGGAACTGATGGCGGTTCTGTTCGATTCCAGATGCAGACGGTGACTCTGATTCCAGGAGACGGCATCGGCCCGGAGATTTCTGCCGCCGTTGTCAAGATCTTTGATGCCGCTAAGGTGAGTCGGCACCGGACCAGAACTGGGCCACCAGATCCAGAACGGAGAACTGAACTGAGTTTTCCCCTGCAGGCTCCGGTCCAATGGGAGGAGAGGAACGTGATGGCCATCAAGGGACCCGGAGGGAAGTGGATGATCCCTGCAGACGCCAAAGAGTCCATGGACCGCAGCAAGATCGGCCTAAAAGGTTCTAATGCCGCTAACGCTGCTGCTAACACTGCCGCTAACGCTGCTGCTAACACTGCCGCTAACGCTGCTGCTAACACTGCCGCTAATAATGCTGCTAACGCTGCTGCTAATAATGCTAACACTGCCACTAATAATGCTGCTAACACTGCCGCTAATAATGCTGCTAACGCTGCTGCTAATAATGCTAACACTGCCACTAATAATGCTGCTAACACTGCCGGTAATAATGCTGCTAACGCTGCTGCTAATAATGCTGCTAACGCAGCTGCTAATAATGCTGCTAACACTGTCGCTAATAATGCTGCTAACGCTGCTGCTAACACTGCCGCTAATAATGCTGCTAACGCTGCTGCTAACACTGCCGCTAATAATGCTGCTA
>NW_015115276.1:60428-65238 GCF_001443285.1 Poecilia latipinna
GCTAATAATGCTGCTAACGCTGCTGCTAATAATGCTAACACTGTCGCTAATAATGCTGCTAACGCTGCTGCTAATAATGCTGCTAACGCTGCTGCTAACACTGCCACTAATAATGCTGCTAACACTGCCGGTAATAATGCTGCTAACGCTGCTGCTAATAATGCTGCTAACGCAGCTGCTAATAATGCTGCTAACACTGTCGCTAATAATGCTGCTAACGCTGCTGCTAACACTGCCGCTAATAATGCTGCTAATGCTGTTGCTAATAATGCTGCTAATGCTGCTGGTAGCACTGCCCCTAATAATGCTGCTAATGCTGCTGCTTACACTGCTGCTAATAATGCTGCTGCTAATAATGCTGCTAATGCTGCTGCTAACACTGCCTCTAACAATCCTGCTAACACTGCTACTAATAATGCTGCTAACACTGCTGCTAACACTGCCTCTAATGCTGCTAATGATGCACTAACGATGGCATATGTATAAGTAACTTTAATCAGATTACTGATTACCTGGTTTGGAAAGTAAGTTACATTAAAAGTAACTTTTTTAGTTACTTTCAGCAACTGATAACAACAACGCTCCACCTGTGAAAATTGCATTGATCTTTGTCAATACTTAATTACAAGTTATTTTATTATAACATCAACAATGTGTCTCCACTTATATGGTTAAACTGAAGGGGAGATTGTTTAATGGTTACAACAGACCAAAAAGAAAAACTTTAGTAATTTGTACATGTTTTTGTGTGTTTTTATTGTCAGGAAAACTATAAATATGATTTTAGAGCCCCCTCCCCCCACCCCCACCCTCCAGGTTCTGTGTTACGGCCCTGTGTCGGAGCGCAGCGCACAGAGCTCCTCCTGCTGCACAGATTTGTGACACTTATCTTAATATTAATTCTTATAATGGCGTTTAGTTGCACAACTTTACAAACTCGCTCATTCGTGGCTGTTTTCACGTTTTTTATGCCGTTCATATTAGTCTCGATGTTTCCAGTTTTCTGGAGCGCAACACGAAGCTCGACGTCATTCAGAGGTAAAATATTAACATTAACAAAGAGAAGCGGGACGGATCATCCGGGAAATGATGGACAAGGAGAGTCTGACTAAAAGTAACTGGATCTCAGACTAATTCTGGGATTTATTATGAGTCTCTGCTTATTTCCAAGCCCAAATGAGTAACTTCATGTTCAGAAAGGAGCCCAAAAAAGCTCAGCCAGTGACTCATTAAATTTGCAAGCAACTTTAGAAATAAAACAAGCCCAAAGCCGCTTATAATAATCAGATTTGGCGACAGAAACTCAAAATAGTTCCTGTTTTTTCACCAACAAAATGCATATCTCCCTCCATTGTTTGTTTCTGTTGCTACTGATACTGTCGCATAGAAATGGCGGTCACTCTCAAGAAGCACAGAGGAAATAAAACTGAATTACAAAAGAAAATAGTACCAGTGGTTTGGATAAGTACCTAAAGTTTGACTACTGGATTTGAAATAGCAACGTGTTGGATTACTCCTCACTGAAAAAAGTGGTGCGACTGCTAGAGCACTGCAGCTAATGCTGATTCTGCCGCCAACGATACGGCTGACGCTGCAGCGGACGGTAACGATTCCGCAAATGATGCTGCAGCGAAGTTGCTCCTGTTGCTGTGTTGCTCCTGTTGCTGTGTCGTTCCTGTTGCTCTGTTGCTCCTGTTGCTCCTGTTGCTCTGTTGCTCCTGTTGCTCTGTTGCTCCTGTTGCTCTGTTGCTCCTGTTGCTCTGTTGCTCCTGTTGCTCTGTTCCTCCTGCTGCTGTGTTCCTCCTGTTGCTCCTGTTGCTGTGTTGCTCCTGTTGCTCTGTTCCTCCTGTTGCTCTGTTGCTCCTGTTGCTCCTGTTGCTGTGTTGCTCACCAATCTGGCCTCTACTCGTCCAGGTCCTCTGAAGACCCCCATCGCCGCCGGTCATCCATCCATGAACCTGCTGCTCAGGAAGACCTTTGACCTCTACGCCAACGTGCGTCCCTGCGTCTCCATCGAGGGCTACAGGACGCCGTACACAGACGTGGACCTGGTCACCATCCGGGAGAACACGGAGGGCGAGTACAGCGGCATCGAACACGTGGTGAGTAGAAGGAGGAGTTCTCTTGTTCCTCCACCTCGGACCTTTGTGCTTTCATCTTGGATTTCTTTCCAACCTCTTGCCCGGTTCTGGTCAGGTTCTGGTTCCTTTTAGACCCATCTCTCTTTCTGATCCCAGTCCCCACATCCTGATTCTGCCACCACCATGCTTCACTGTGAGCAGGCTAATGTTCATGCTAGATAACCACAGGGAACTCTTCACCCTGAATGCTCTTGCAGAGACTCTGCTGCCCCCTGCTGGTGATAACTTGTAACAAGCCTGAATATAAGCTAAATACTTGTGGTAGCTATGTATTAGCAGAAGCTAATGCTTGAAGAAGGGAAGCCTTCAGTTCCTGCCGGTTCCTCCTCCAGTCCATCAGAAACCTGAGCATGTGGTTCTGGTCCGGTTGTTCCAGATCGTGGACGGCGTCGTTCAGAGCATCAAGCTGATCACGGAGGACGCCAGCAGACGCATTGCGGAGTACGCCTTCGAGTACGCCCGGAACAACCAGAGGAGCAGCGTGACGGCCGTCCACAAGGCCAACATCATGTGAGGCTGCCGTCCCGGTCGGCTTCTCTGCGGTTCTGGAGAACCGGGCCAGACTGATGCGGGTCTGCCGTCTCTCTGCAGGCGCATGTCGGACGGGCTGTTCCTCAGGAAGTGTCGGGAAGTGGCCGAGAACTTCAAGGACGTGAAGTTCACAGAGATGTACCTGGACACCGTGTGCCTCAATGTGAGTCCGAACGGATCCGGTTCTGACCCAGATCTGGGAAACGCCTCCCCTTTAACCTGTCCCGTGTTCTTCCAGATGGTTCAGGACCCGACCCAGTTCGATGTCCTGGTCATGCCCAACCTGTACGGAGACATCCTCAGGTCAGTCACACGCTGTCGGCCAATCAGAGGCCTTCAATCTGAGCGCTGACCTTAGGTGACCTTCTGACCTTGTGTGTTTCAGTGACCTGTGTGCTGGTTTGATTGGAGGACTGGGAGTCACTCCTAGTGGGAACATCGGTGCCAACGGAGTCGCCATCTTTGAGTCGGTGAGACCCTCAGAATCATCCAGTTCTGATGGCGGCCTGGTCGACTGTCCTAGTGGTTCTGGTGTCAATAACCCCGATCTACTGGGTCTGGGTTTAATAAGCAGATTTTAAAGATCTCACTTCATAGATAGATTATTATTATTACCGTATTTTCCGCACTATAAGGCGCATAGAATAGATGCTACTGTCGAGGCTGGAGTTACGTTATGCATCCACTAGATGGAGCTGCACTAAAGGGAATGTCAACAAAACAGTCCGACTCCGGTTGGCGAGGAGAGCCTTCTGGGGCCGGGGCGGGGCCGGACGATGGTCACCCAGCGAACAGAGAACGTGGAGAACGTGGCGCTAAATGACCTGCAGACGACCTGATTCTAGCCCAGTGGTTCTTAGCCTCAGGGGTTCAGCGGAGCCTCTGCCGCAGAGGTAAAAACACACTTGTGTACTGTCATGTGTTCAGTGCACATGACAAGTGCTCTGAACATGAACTTGTCATGTTCAGAGCTGCAGAGGAGCACTGATTGAAGGAGTTCCACTCTCAGCATGGATTTGAACTTGTGTCTTTAATTACGTCTGTGTCGGGGGAGGGGGGGGATAAGAAGGGTTCGGTAAATGCGCATATGCAACTGGGGGATTCAGTACCTCAAAAAAGGTTAAGAACCACTGTTCTAGACGGTCAGTAGGTAGATGGGTCAGTCAAACTTTATTAACAAACCAGCGTTCTGACAACTATCCCAGCATGCACCGCGCGCTTCTTCTTCTACCGGCAAAAATGAAGTCGGCGGCTGCTTACCGTAGTTGCTAGACCTGTTGTGGCTCAATGTTGGTCCATATATAAGGGGCACTGTCGGCTTTTTTAGGTGCGCCTTATAGTGCGGAAAATATGGTATTATTGTTATTACTATTACTTTAGTCACGGTTCTGGTTCCAGACACTCACTGAGTGCTGCTTGGATCCTGAAAGGAAGCGGGTCCAAGTGGAAAACCATTTGGACCAACCAATTGTTGGTTGTGCAGGAAGGAGATTGGATCAGAACCAGGAGACATGGCGCAGTCCTAACAGAACCCAGCAGAGGGCGCGATGCCTGCCAGGTTCTGTGTCTTCAGAATCAGAACCAGTCTGTGAGGGAGAGTGAACCGGACCTGTGTGTGTCCTGCAGGTGCACGGAACCGCCCCAGACATCGCGGGCCTGGATCTGGCCAACCCGACCGCCCTGCTGCTCAGCGCCGTCATGATGCTGCGCCACATGGGGCTGCACCAACACGCCGCCAAGATCCAGACGGCGTGCTTCGACACCATCAAGGAGAAGAAGGTGAGGCGGTTCTGATGGGTTCTGAGGCCGCTGGTCATAATGATTTGATCGATGTGGCACATGAGACTCTTTAAAGTTAATCAGTCGCTAAATGATTGGTGCTGTTGCCGTGGTAACGAGTGCTGCTACTGTTCCAGGTGCTGACCAAGGACTTAGGAGGAAACTCTAAGTGCTCCGAGTTCACCACAGAAATCTGCCGTCGAGTCCAAGACCTGGACTGAAACCAGAGTGTGAAGGGCGGGGCTCCGTGACCCCCCTCCTCCTCTCGGAGGGGGTGGGGCTCCGTGACCCCCCCTCCTCCTCGCGGAGGGGGCGGGGCTCCGTGACCCCCCTCCTCCTCTCGGAGGGGGTGGGGCTCC
>NW_015115276.1:68521-78065 GCF_001443285.1 Poecilia latipinna
CCCCTGTCGGAGGGGGTGGGCCTCGCTGTCCCCCCCTCCTCCTCGCGGGGGGGGCGGGGCTCCGTGACCCCCCTCCTCCTCGCGGAGGGGGCGGGGCTCCGTGACCCCCCTCCTCCTCTCGGAGGGGGTGGGGCTCCGTGACCCCCCCTCCTCCTCGCGGAGGGGGTGGGGCTCCGTGACCCCTCCTCCTCGCAGAGGGGGCGGGGCTCCTTGACCCCCCTCCTCCTCTCAGAGGGGGCGGGGCTTTGTGTCCAAAACATTCTCATCTAGGATGATGCACAAATGAAACCTGACCATGAATGAGATTCAACCAAATATCATCTGATTGATGACATCAGCTCGTCGCTGTTGCTTAGTAACTTTTTTAACATTTTAACGTTAGTTCTGCATCAGTGCAGCTCAAGTGTCTTATTTATTGTTTCTACTTCCTGTTCTGTTCACTTCCTGCCTGCAGAACCACAAATATAAAAGGTTCATGAAGAAGAAGAGTCTGGTGTGTTTAATGACCATCCTCTTCATCGCTTCCTCTTCCTCCCTGAACAGCCACTGTCGGTTCTGATTGGCTGACTAGAGTCGGGTTAATTCCTTATTTGTAATTAAAGTAGGAAATTTAACACAAACTGATTATAAGTCAATAAATACTAATGAATGTTTCATTCAGTTACCTATTACCTATTTACACATTTAGAGTCTGTGCATCAAATCATTTTATTTCCACTGTTTTTATCTGAGTGAAAACATGAATCATCTTCTGATCCATCTCTGTTCTAGAGGTTCTCAAATTTGGTCACCCAAAATAAATAACTACATTCAGTCATTAATTAAATGTGTCATGAAGTAAAACTTAAAATGTAATAGACAAAATAATGAAAAGATAATTTTATGTGTCAAACTTGCCCATCAGAGTCGAGGGGCGGGGATAACCCTGATCTGTTGAACTGAGCTAAAAGTTTAGTCCAGATCACAGCTGCTCAAGTCCAGCCTGCAGCTCCTGACCCCAACAGACCGGCATCAATCCCCTCAGAACAGGCCTGGTAGTGAGCCGCTCATTGGATTCAGGTGTTGGAGCAGGATGCAGGTTTTAGCTCTGGATGACTGGACCGGGTCCAACTGTGATCTACGTTCCATCTTCTGCTAACTGTAGAATCTGTTCAACAGGTTCATGAAAGTTGTCCACTCCATGGTTTGCCATGATTTTCCAAACATCAGGCTGAACTAGTGGAGTGCCTCAGCATTAGCCCCGCCCACATCCCCGCAGCCTGAGACGCTGGAGGAGTTAGCAGCGGTGGCTAGCCACCGTCACCCAAGACAGCAGGAGGCACAGCGAAGCCTTCCACACGTTCTCTTTATTTCACTTTGTCCGTGTGAAGCCAGTATTCTGTTATTGTGTCACGTTTTTAACGTGCGTACAATTACACTTGACATACATTCACTGATATAACTGGATTTTAATAATGCTGTGACCAGTGGTGGAGAAAATACTCTAACAAAGTATTAAAATTAAAGGTACTGGCTGAATGTATCACCTAATCGCTAATACAATACCATTCAGTGTACTTATTTAATTTTAATACATCAGTAATGCACCATTTAATGAACAATGCCAACGATAAAGCATGTTTTTATTGGGTTTAGATTTAGCATCAGTACCTGCAGAGTTAAATGTAATTAGACAAAGTGAGAGAAATTATTAAACCTTTGAAATGTTTCATTTAACATAAAACAAACACATTCAAGTCCCTAAAAAATGGACTTTAAACAGACCTAACAAGTGTCGAGTGACTTGGAAAACATCCTGTCTCCTGTCCTATCATAGCATGAAGTTCACTTTTTTGCCTGGTGGCATTTATTTTGAAATAAATCCACCAGGAAGGGTGTGAAAAGAAGGAGGTGGGGGAGGACATCCCACCGAGGAAGAGGAGTCGAACTTGGGACGACCGCGCAGCGGCGTTGCAGACCACCTACCCCGAGACCAAGACCGGCGCCCTGCGGTACCTGACACAATAAAATGTGGAATATGATCAAAACTGCTTCTTAAATTGATCTGAGAGATCCACATAAACACCCAGATTTTAAACACTTAGAGCTGAAATAAATTTAACCAACATCATTATCAATTTAAACTCTTTGTTCTGCTTTTTTTCCGTGTCTGTGCCACAATCTGCGGTGGTCTCCTGCCACCCTAACAAGATAACGCCCTGGGCGGTTGCCCATATCGTCCATGTCAGAAACCACGGCTGTCTGCTGCGTTAAACAGAGCAATTAAGACACCTAATGGTAAACGACACTCAACTATGAGCAACAGGCGCTCGCTGTAACATCTGCCACCATGACAGGCAACCAAAACAGAGCAATGAGCTCTGCTGCTCTTCTTGTGTTTTATTTATTTGTGTAACAGAGTTACAAATGTGCTTTATTAATTATTATTTCTAATTCATGTTCTATTGAGTATTTGATCTCATTTAGTTATTTTTATTTGCTGTTTTGTTACAGCGTCCTGCGCTGCTGACGGTGAGACAGGGGAAAGTTTGCTGCTGCGATGTTTTCTGTGAGGAAGTGGTCGTTTATGGTCTCAGGCACATTTTGTTAATTACTGTTTGTTACTGTGTTGTGTAGCAGTTTTTAGCTATTCTGACCGTTATTGTGGATTTGTTGTGTAACCTGGTTGTATTTATCTTTTTTTATAATTACACAAAATGTCTTTTTTTGGGTTATTTGTGTTCCTTACCTGACTGAAACGCCTCTATAAAACTGTCATTGTTTTAACCTGTTACTTTAAAATTGGAAGCCCCTCCTTTTTATTTCTTCTTCTGTGGTATTGTCTTTAAATTATTTGCACCCCTTAGACCCTCCCCTTTTGTCATGTTGTCCTGCAGGAGAGGTGTGTGCAGTTTATTTTTCATAAATATATTCAGTTTATTTTTAAATCTATTAACTTAATTTTTGTTATGTACTTTTGTTTTGTGTAGGACTTGGAGTGGGCGGCCTTTAACACGGTTGTTTTCTGTTTGCTCTCGTCAGAATAAATCGAGAAACCATCCAGTTTTGAAGACAAACTGTCACAGCCTGATCGATCAATAAAACCAGCACAACGCAGAAAGGATCCAGTTACAATTGGACAGTTTTATTGACAGTTTTCTTTAATGTCCCCCAGTCTGTGCTGTCCAGCACAGATCAACACTTTTTATTTTCATGTTTAGGGCTGAAGTGATTCATTTGTTTTTAATCTTCTCCCCAGAATAAATGGTCCAATCATACAGTCTGGCTGAATGATTTCCACGACCCGTTACATTCGCTGATTAAATATATGACAGTTTAATATGTATCATGACATTATGGAAAATAATGAGCTTTATCACAATATTCTAATTTTATGACCAGCACCTGTATATGTAACAGGTCAGTCAACACTTCCGCACAATAATTCAGGGCAGCGAGCAACAACATGTTTTCATAGCAAATGCAATTTGTCCCTGTACAGTTAGCTTTGCTAATATCACTTCCAAAGACCTTACCTTTCTTTGAGCTTCTTTTCTAAGTGACAATAAAAGCTAGATGTCTGTCACCATACATGTCACCATATCTGATGATTTATTTTATGAATTCTGTTACTGATGATTAGACAGACATCTTCGCTCAGAGGAAACCACTGCGCCTATCTTGGAGCTCCGTATGTGAGTGAAAGGGAGAGGCGATGGGTAACAACAGATACACATAATTAGTAAGTCACATTATTGGCACCACGTTAAATCCCTGATCTTTACATTTTAATGAACAAATCAAAAAGCGCAATGCAACCTGGATGTAATGAGTAGCGCAACAGCTTTATAGAAATGTAGTGAAGTAAAAAGTACAGATACTTACTGTAAAATATAGTGAAGTAAAAGTCGAAAGTATCCACAATTAAATGTACTTCAGTACAGATACATGAAAATTTTACTTAAGTACAGTAATGAAGTACTTGTACGTTTTTTTTTACCATACTGTACTGTAATTGTTTTTAACAGTACTGTAAAGAACAATTTTCTTCATGGTTGTATTAATGATTGAATTAATGTTTGAATTTATTCATTAAATTTTGTCCCGCTTGACCCTCCATACTAAAAACCTAGCTGGCAAAGTCTTTCAGTCCGTCCGCTAGGGGGTGGTGCAGCGCATCTTAATTAGCTGTTACAGCAGAAGAAGTAGGAACAGGAAGTGGTTGTCACCTCCGGCTTGGAAGCAAAGCTGAGGTTCGGACTCGGACGGATCCAGCGGTTTCGGCTACAGGAACATGGACGTGGAGGATGAGAGCATCCTGGTGTCCGTCTTCAAGGACAGCTTCCCGGACAGCTGGAGGGACAACCCGGACTTCTCGGCCTACCTGTCCGAGCTCAGCGCCTGTGGCCTGGAGAAGCTGAGCCGGGAGCCGGAGCGGCTGGCCGAGGAGCGGAACCAGATCCTGCAGCAGACCCGGGAGCTGGCCTTCTCCAACTACCAGACCTTCATCCGAACCGCGGACTGTACCGAGCACATCTACCGGGATTTCGGCCGGGTGGAGGGCAGCGTGTCCCGGCTGCTGGACAAGCTTCCCCGGTTCGGAGAGAGGTGCAGGTCGGTATCGGTCCGGGTGGAGGCCGATCCACTGTTTGTTGCTTTAGACCCAGTCTTGGTTCTGTAGAACCTTTAATCTGTGAAAACGCTAAATATATTGACCAGGTTTACTGCGGTCCAGTTCCAGAGACGGAACCATTCAATGCCTGAATTTATCCTCCTTTCTAAGACACGTTTTGACTTTTAGCTGTAAATGTAGCGGTGATGCCGATTAGATCCACCAGGCAGCGCAGGAATAGACCAGACTGTAATTTGTAAAGTTTGAGAATTCAGAATGACCTGGACCTGAAACATCCAGATCATCCGAGGGGCAGCAGCGCTTCCGGAGTAGGAACCTTCCAGACTGACCAGTGTTTCCTCAGGACCTTCATGACGGAAGCGGAGGAGATCGCCGTCAGCCGGCGGATGAACAGCCTGACTCTGAACCGGCACACGGAGATCCTGGAGATCCTGGAGATCCCGCAGCTGATGGACACCTGCGTCCGCAACGGCTACTATGAGGAGGCGCTGGAGCTGGCTGCCTACGTCCGCCGGCTGGAGAGGAAGCACGCCGCACTACCTGTGATCCAGGTGAGAATGGGCTGTGGACGGCAGGCCTGCTGGGACACGTCTCCATCATTGATGGACGCGTGTCCTCCAGCAGGTTTGATGTTGCGGTGTCTCCTGCAGGACATCGTGCGGGACGTGCGGCAGGCGGCGCAGCTGATGCTGAACCAGCTGCTGCAGCAGCTGCGCTCCAACGCACAGCTGCCCGTGTGCCTGCGCGTGATTGGCTACCTACGGCGGATGGACGTGTTCACGGAGGCGGAGCTCCGAGTGAAGTTCCTGCAGGCGCGCGGCGGCTGGCTGAGCTCCGTGCTGGACGGCGTCCCCGATGACGATCCTTATATTCACATCACCAAGACGGTGGAGGCGTGCCGGGTCCACCTGTTCGACATCATCACGCAGTACCGCGCCATCTTCTCTGACGACGACCCGCTGGCGGCCCCCGTGGGGCCCCCGGGCGCCCAGGGCGAGGCAGCCATCTTCCACGGCTGGGTGGCGCAGAGGGTGGCGGAGTTCCTGATGACGCTGGAGAGGGACCTGCGGCGCGGCGTGGGGCCCCGGCTGGACTCGCTGCTGGGCCAGTGCATGTACTTCGGCCTGTCGTTCAGCAGGGTGGGGGCCGACTTCCGGGGCCAGCTGGCGCCGCTCTTCCAGCAGGTGGCGTTGGAGGCCTTCCAGGCGGCGCTGCAGGAAGCGGCGGGCCGCTTCCAGGAGGACATGAACCGCTACACGCTGGTGGCCCTGCCAGTGGCGCTGGGGGGCGCCCTGGCCCCTGCGGCCCCCGGCATACAGCCTGGTACCCTGCAGCCCCCCACCGCCCTGCTGGACTTCCCGCCGCTGGCCTGCTTCCTCAACCACATCCTGAGCGCCTTCAATGACCTGCGGCTCTGCTGCCCCCTGGGGGCGGCCCAAGACGTCAGCCGCAGCCTGGAGGACGTCCTGAGGACGGTGAGTGTGAAGGTGGCTTATTGTGTGCCCCCTTCACACAATAAGCTACGCCCCTTCCAAAATCAAAATTAGATAAAATGATTAATGGTTTCTCACTGGATAATCAAAGTTCTTTCATCTTTTTGGATGCCATATTTTCACATTAACTTAAAAAGTCATTTATTGCTTTCTATTTTTACTGCCAGTTTTGGCAGGATGGGTGCTCCATACATTTTGTCACTTTTTGATTTTCCTCTGCTGCTGAATGAAACTTGGTTTCTGCGTCGTCCCAGTCTGCATTTTGATTAGTTTAAAGATAAAAGCATTCAATCAGCCACTGTCTGTTTGCTTTGGTTCTGTTGGGTCCTGGTTCTGACCCGTCTCCCCCTGCAGGTGACACGTATCATTGTGGCATTCCACCGGGCTGAGCAGTCGGCCTTCAGCAGCAGAGAGGAGGATTTGTTTGTCCAGTTCTGCTCGTCGTTTGCTGATGACCTTTTGCCCTTCCTTACCCGCTGCCTGCAGGTTCTGTTCCCTCCGGCCCAGTTGGCGCTGGTTCTGGGTGAGCGAGTGGCCTGCAGCATCACTGTTTGCAGTGAGAACCTGGAGGAAGTGTTGTGGGTTCTGATCCAGGTGTCTCCCTTTCTCTCCAGGCGTTCCTGCGTCTCAGCTGCACAGGTACGGCGGTCTGGGCCGCATCGACGTCTCTGCCATCCTGCAGCCTCTGGACTTCATTCTCCCTCAGAAGGAACCAGAACCAGAACCAGAACTGCTGCTGCCAGAGGCCAACATCCTGGCAGAGCAGGGCTCGCTCACGCAGCCGGAACAAGAACCGGAACCTTCTCAGCCGGGCCGCACAGAGACCGCAGCAGAACTGGGGACTGACACAGAGTGACGGGCCAGAACCAGAACCTCAGCAGGGTTCTGATGGACTTGCAGAATCATTGTGGGTGACGGGATCTTGAAGACGTGCAGCTGTACCAGACCGTCAGAACCGAACTTTCTGGGTCTGTTCATTAAAACATCAGTTTTAATCTTGTTGTGTTTTACAAACACTGCCACCTGGTGGCCAAACAGCAGAACTACACAGAAGCTTCAAACTAGATTTAATAGTAATAATAATAAAAATAACAAAGCATTTATTTAGCCAGGGAGGTTCTGATCCAAGAACTGAAACGGGTTCTAGAAAAGTCCGACAAGTGAACCCAGATGTTCAAGTTTAGTTCAGAGTTTTGAAAATATGAGCAGAACGCAAAGTGAAAAATTAATTTCATGATCTGAAACCAAAGTCCAGAACCGAGCGGACCTGGTTCCATCACTTCTTCTTGAGGAACTTCCTGCGGGCGGCGTTAGGGTTGGCTCGCCTGCGGCCGGCGCCGCTCTGCCCGTCGCGGATCTGCAGGTTGGCGGCGCGGCTGTAGATGTCATTCTGGCAGAACGGCGACGCTCCGGCCACGTAGTCCGGGTCGAACACGTCCGTCTTCTGCCGGGCCTTCCTGGAGAGACGCTGCTGCGGGAAGCGCTGGTCCTCCACCAGGTGGGGGTTGGCGGCGTGCTTCCCGCCGCGAGGCAGCGGCAGCGAGTGCTGCGGACAGGACGCACAATCGGGGTTAGCAGGCTGCTTCCTGTCTGAGGAAAGTTCTACCAGAACCAGCTGTGGAACCACATCTGGACCTCCTGAAGGAACAACACTCCCACAGGAAGTGTCCAACGTTCCCAACCAGCTGGCTCAGTCTTCCAGACCTTAGAACCAGAACCACTGGTTTGAATCAGCTGGCAGAACTGTGGGTACTGGTCTAGATGGCTCTGTTTAGGCCTCTGTGGTTCTGGTTCTGGCCCAACTAGTTTAACAGCTTCAACTGCACTCCTAATTTAACCTTTAGCCCTTCCATCCAGCAGGAACGTTGCCTGGCAGCCTTAGGGCCCAAGCCGGTTCTGAGAACAGCAGAACCTGCAGGTGGAGTTTGACCCACCTGGAGGTTCTACAGGGGTTAAAGGTCAAAGCGTCTCACCCTGGTTCCTCGGGGGTTCATGACCTTGGGGTTCTTGGAGAAGTGCATCTGGATGCTGCCATCGTCGCCAACGGTAACCGCCAGCTTCTTCAGGGTCTGGTTGCCGCAGTGAGGGCAGAACGCTTTGCTCATGTTGCTGGTTGTCCTGGAAACCAAACCGGAAACCGAACCGGGTCAGGCGGGCACACACCCGGCCCGCAGGCGGTTCTGCAACGACTTACCTGAAGCAGGCGTGGCACCGCAGGATGTAGCTGCGGGCGCGGCGGATCACCAGGCCGCCGACGGACAGAACATGGAGGCCCATCTGGATCAGAACGTTCTGGAGACAGAGATGGGTCAGAGGGCGGACCGAGCAGAACCAACCGAGCAGAACCGACAGAGACTCACTTGCATGGCGAAGTCGGTGGTCAGGCACCCCACTCTGACATCAGCCGGCTCCGTCCAATCAGACGACTCCATCTTCACCTGCCTGATGTTGCTGGGAGTGATCCAGCCATCATCATCCTCATCGTCTGATTGGTCCTCTGCCAGCCCAGGCCCCACCCTCCTCTCCTCCACCTGGGATGAGGCTCCGCCCACATCCTGTAAACTAACAGGTCAGTGGCTGCTTCCCGGAGGAATCGGGCCCAGCAGAACCTGGTTGCTGATGAAGACTCACCAGGAGGTCCAGCAGGTCCTGATCCACGCTGGGAACCGGGTCTCTCCAGAACCGGA
Source organism: Poecilia latipinna (assembly GCF_001443285.1). Lineage (NCBI taxonomy): Eukaryota > Metazoa > Chordata > Actinopteri > Cyprinodontiformes > Poeciliidae > Poecilia > Poecilia latipinna. Next base: position 77,314 of record NW_015115276.1, read on the forward strand.
AGCTGCTGAAGTCTTCATCTGTCTCTGAGGACGCCGGGATGTCTGGCTGTTGGACCGGCCCGGTCGGACCCTGACGGAACAGAACCAGAACCGGTTAGCACCATAGATACAGCGGATCTGTCTGCAAAACCGCCACCCACCAGCAGGTCCAGCATTTCTCCCTGGAGGCTCGGCAGCGGCTGCCTCCAGAACTGGAAGCTGTTGAACTGGTCCAGGTCCGTCCGAGTGGATGGTTCCGACTGAGTGTGTCCGGCATTCGTAACGTCCACGGTTCTCTGAAGAGACAGAAGTAAAACTCAGATTTCCAGAACCAGAACCAGAACCGGCCTTGGTCTGTACCCTGGAGGGAAGGTGGAAGCCTGCGATGTGGACCGGAGCCTCTGGGTGGCGCTGTGTGCTCTGGATGGTCACCTGGAACAGAAGAACGGGTCAGAGATCTGAACGGGTTTTACCAGTTCTAAGGGGAACTGGGCCGGTACCTTCAGGTCTGGTTCCGCCTTGAGGTTCTGCGACCCGACGTGCTCCAGCTGCAGCTGGTAGGTCAGAGCCAGAACCTTGATGTCAGTGGCGGACAGGCTGGGGTAGTCGCCCGTCTTCTTGGAGAACTCCGTTACTGAAACCGGGTCAGAACTTTACCAGAGGTTACAGATCAGAACTCTGAAACTTTACCAGAACTTCACTCTGGTTCTATTAAGACCTTTTTGCACTACAGGGTCCGGCACGGAATGGAACGGGTTCACAGTAGGGCCGAC
>NW_015115277.1:0-78034 GCF_001443285.1 Poecilia latipinna
CCCCCCCAGGTCGACCCTAACGCAATTCCTAGAAGATGCCGGTATCACTTTAGTGAAAGTCCTGAACTCTAACCTACCTTCTGTCCCAACACACAGATACAACTCATTCATGTGGAAGCCAAGTGGCGCCACAACCAACAATATCAAACACAACATTTCAATTTTAAACTCCCCAGGCTGGAAATCTCACCCGTTTGTTGTCCTGCTGTCCGGCGCAGCTCAGGCCGTCCTGCTGCTGCTGCTGCTGCTGCGGAGACATGTTATCCATTCAGTCCCAACGCCTCAGTGTCCAGCTGTCCATAGGTGACGCAGCGGGGAGAGAAATCCCATTAATAACCTCCGTGTCGTCAACACGCGAGACATTTCAGCAAAAACCAACTGAAACAAAAAAAAAAAAAAAAAAGACAAAAACAAAAACGTGGCGTCAGGAGAGAATCTGATCAACTTTATAAATAAAGTTAAAGGCAAAAGCAACACAGCTGACGTCCTTTCTCCCAGAGCGCCATCAGTGAGAGGCTGAGCTGTAACCACAAGCAACTGCTGTTTGGATTAACAGCCGCTGTGCCAATTCTTAATGCGTCTTTACGCACGGCGCGGAGGCGGCGCCGTGGCGCTGCAAAAAATAGGTCTCCACTATTTTTACCTAAACCGGCCCATTCAAATAGCCGATAATCAGATTGGAGCTACTGGGTCTGGACATCTTTACGAACAACGGTCTAAATCTGCACTGGTACATGAAAAAACTATTAAAGTAATGAGGAAAAGTCGCGAACATGTCATTAAAACGACCCAAGATGTTCCCATTGCGTCACTTTACCACTGTAAACTTCAATGTTTTTATTTTGATTTCATGTGAAACAAACACAAAATATAGACACGGAACAAAGATCAGGCGTTTTTCCAACATTTTTACAAATAAAAACGGAAAAATTAGGGATAACTGTAGGGACTCTGGTGCTCATAGACCGGTCAGGGAAAACGTTGTGGAGAAATTTAAAGCAGGTTAAAACAATTTCTCAAACATTAAACATCTTAAAGCTTAAAGTTTCAATTTCTGTCGTCCGGGGGAAAAAAAGTACAAACCTACAGACAAGGCAGTTCACCTAATCAGAAGTAGCCAAAAGGCCAGAAGAGACCCGGGACAAGAATAAACAAGAATAACACAAATATTTTTTATACCATGGCGCATTATAGAAGATAGAAAAAAAGAGTTAACCTCCATAAAAGTCAAAAATGTTTAGATTAATCTCAGACATTTACAGAAAAAAACTTGGAAATTTCTGAGTTTCATTTCTACTTTTGAAACTCATATTTTTTGGCAATTTTTTCTAAGGTCATACATTTGCAAGTTTTTTAAGAACATTTCTCAAATTTAAAATTTTTTTCTCAACAATCTCCATTTTTTTCCCCCAGAGATTAATCTCAAAGTTTCTGAGTTTCTTCTGGCAAATTTTCAACTTTTAAACCTCAGAAATGTCCTGGTTTTTCTTTTCTGAGATTAATCTAAAAATGTATTTTTTGCCATATACAATGGCTCTACTACGCCGTTATCTTTTCATTTCACTTTACAACCTTTCCTATATTTCATGTTGCTCATTTACACAAAAAGCGTTAAAAAAAACTCAAGAATAATTCTTTAAGTCACTTTAATGTCAATCATATTAATAATCGATTATCTTATGTTGCCGATATATACGAGCAGAGCAGCATTTTAATCTCTGGGATTATATTTATCAATGTCTTGTAGCGCTGGTTTGATACGGGAAATGTACAGACGACAAAAAATCCCCTGGACTGAGAACTGAATGATAAAATATGACAAAATGTGAAATTTCTGGGAACTGTTATGAACAGCACTAATTAGGAAGTAGGCTATAGTCGTTTAATGTAGGCCACTCGATCAAGTCTGTAAAAAGGCAACATCAGAAAAGTTTCCATTTTAAAATGGCTAGAATATTCCGGAAAGCGTTTTAAAATAATACAAACAGCTGCTTTGCACTTTGGTTGAACAACAAAAACAAACCAATCTTCTTTCATAAACAGAAGTGGGCCAGAAAGTGGGCTAAAGAAGAACGAGGCCACAAAGTGAAGAACAGAGAAGTATTCATTCCCCACGTTAAACTGGATCACTTCAATGATTAGCTCCCCTCCTGTTGGTAATGAGCAGCCTTGGGCATGGCGAAGAAAAGTAACACGTCCCCCTTCATGTCTCCAAACATCCCTCCGTCTTCTTCTTCTTCTCCTTTGACGCATCAGTTTGACCCAAGAGGTTCTTTAAAGGTCAGAAGGAAATGTGATGTTTCACATGTAGCTGCTGCTTCGTAACATGAATTAGCCCTTTGTGTAAATAACCCAAAGATCGGCTAGAAATTTTTTTTAGATTTAATACAAAAAATAAGCAGTACAATAAATAATGTTTTAATCGATTTTATTCAGTAGAGAAACAATACAATTAATTTAATAAACTATTAAAGTGACAGCAAAACAGCTCAACATCGATGTCCCAAGTCCTGCTTGGTCCGGACGGCTTTCTGGTGTCAAATGAAACCAGTAAAAAATAAACCTTACCTGCATCTGGAGAAAAAAGCATTTCCCCCAAACTAATTTGTTCGTTTTTATTTGTTTTTATTTGTTTCTGCCACATTTAAATGTTTCAGATTAAATTAATTCTAATATTAAAGATATTATCAGCAGAAAATCACTTCATTTTTTACAGGATAAAAAATAAAAAAAATATCCCATCTTAGCTGCCAGATCTGTAGAAGTATTTTAACCAGAACCTGTCACACGACATGAAGTAGGCTAATAGAAGTTAAAATCAACACAACCATTTTCTTACAATTCTCATTATTATTACTATCCGTAGATTTTCTTGTCTTGTTATGAGTTAGTTTGTAACCATCTTGTCTGTGTAATAGACAGTATATTGAAAAGGCACATAAATATTAGAACATGGTTTTAACTACATATTTTTGATAATTAATGAGTCAGAAAGTGATATATTGAATTAAATCGAGATAAGCGATAGGATTAAATAAGTGTTCACTTCTTCCTACTCCTTTTTTAAACAGAAAAGTAAGCCAATTATTTTGTTCTTGGTTTTTAAAAACCAGTTCGAAATAAATAAAATAAAAAATAAACATTCTTTAACACTTGTATGTTTCCTTTTAGAAAATCTTTGTGGTTTTGATGATTACTGGAGCAACAGAAGTGCAACTAAACTCCTTAACCTTCTAAATTTGATGTTTATAGACTTGGAAGTTACAAACTTCAACATTAATGTTCTGTACTAGTAAAATCCAGTCTAAAAAAAAAATATAAATGTGTGTAAGCAAAAATTTACCAGTTCCATGGCTGGACTACTAGTGGCATCTGGCACACAGGACCTGCAGTAAACAAGGAAAATTATAACTTAATAAAAACCGATCACCAATTTAACAGAGCATTGGTATATGTGTGCAAAAACAAGTGAAAAGAAAACAGTGGGTGAAATCACAATGTTACATTCAAAACATGAAATAAAACAATCTCCTGTCACCAAGAAAAAACATATTTCAGAAAGTTCTGGTTCAGCTGAAATTAATGCTTTACAAAACACCAAATTATTTATTTTCCTTGGTAAGAAACTTTTAATATGTTCAGTAACTGAAACATTTCAGCTGAAATAGTTCAAAAATTTATACTTTAAACCCTAAACAAAGTCAAACAAAAGCTTAAAGTATGAATAAAACTGCTCACATACTCAAAATCCCCAAAATCTTGGTGCAAAACATTAAATAATAAATGTGTTTTAATATATGCAAATATCTGATTAAAAGGAGTCTGACTGGATGATCTTAATAATTTGAAATCCACACAATAATCTCTGGTGGCCAGTTAAACCAGTTCAAACGATAATATTCAATACTTTGATGGCAAAACCTCTTAAAGACGCAGAGCCAGTTTACAAATGAGAGCAACTAGAGAATTTGTATCATCAGGTGATTCAAAGCGATGATACAAAATGACCCAAAACACAGAGAAAGCTTTTTTTTTAAGAGCAGGAAAGAGAGATCCAGTCACCAGATGTTCAGATATATTTAAGCTGGATGGAAAAAATAAAAACGTTCCAGACATTAAAAAGCTAAATCCTCTTCCCGGTCTGGATGTTAATACACTAAAAACCAAAGCGGAGAGTCGGCCAACGTCCCGTTTTCAGTCTAAACAGCTTCATGTCCCGATGAGCAGGTGAGGGAACATCAAGTACTTTAAATTATTGGGTCTTCACTGATTTTCAGGTTTAATATCATGAATGTCAACAGAAAAAATAGAAAATATTTCAATAAGTTTGAAAGATTTATTAGCGATACTTCATATCATTGCAACCAGCATGTTAATGTTAAAATAAAGACTTTAAAAATGCATTTAGGTTCTTATTTTGTTACCTTTTGGAGATAAAACAATCAAATTGTTCAACAACACCTTCATGGCTGCTTCCACCAACTCAGTATTTCAGTTTTTAATACCCAACTTGTCTTTTTATTCACTTTTAAAGCTATCTAGTCGTGTTTAATTGCAATTTATGAAGTTAAGAATCGTTTTATCCTTCAAGTAAAAGTTTTGTCAACCGGTAAAATTAACTTTGACTTTAAGATCAGGGCTCACTCAAGATTTATCCACTAGCTTACCTAACTCGTTTAAATTAGGGGGCATTTCCTTCCTGCAGGCCCAAAACTGACATGTTCTGAACACTTTTGTCTTGAAACTTAGCAGATCTTCAACAAACTATGATTAGTTGAAAGAAGTTGCATTTAGAGGATGTTTGAATCTCACCCTTTGCTCAACTTTTCCAATTTTTCTAAACAAAAAATTTCCTTGACGTCCTCCCTCCCCCCAAAAAATAAATAACGAAACCAGGAAACCAAAGAAAATAGCTTTGCAGGAGTCTCGCTATCCATCCTCGCACTTCACTATAATACTTACACAAAACAAGATGAAAATACTAGAAGTGATGCTTTGTAATCAAACATGTAAAGGATGGATATGATATTTATTGTTCATCAGGTTTGAAAAACAAAAACAGTTTGTTTAAATAAAGACAAAAAAAACATTTTATTTCTCTTGACCATCAAATACAAGATGCACAAAACCTACAGAACATTTTCTGTAGTTCTGAGCAAAAAATGAGAAATAAAATCCCCAAAATGAATAAAAGGAGGATTTCACAGTACTCATTGTCATGGAAAAGTTTCAGAAAGAAAAAAAAACCAAAAAAAAAAAAAAAAAAAAAAAAATCTTTAAAACCTTTTAATTGCAAGATTTCGAACCCACAGCAACTTCTCTGATGAGTTCAAGATGTCGCAATCATTGCACTGGATAAACAAAATCACTGAAGGTAAATAAAGCCTGTGACGACTCAGTGACTGTAGGTGTGGCTTCTTTCATTCATAATGCAAATATGCTCTTGCTTTGTCATTGTACAACTGTACAATCCCCATAACAAAAGCACAATTGATTATTCGCATCTATAGTTAAGAATAATCACTTATTTTAAAAATCTATACAAACAGCAGGAAGTGTAAAGTTGACCGATAAAAGGATCTTGCAGACTCTACATTACACCAACACAAAAAAGCACCAAAATGAAAAACATGTTAATTCAAGTTTAAAAGTGTTGCTGTCCGAAAGCTGATAAGAAATGTTCATAAAATTAACTAAATAGGTTGTAACAGTATATTCTGAACATGGTAATAAATTCTTAAGGTACTGATTCACCTCTTTGCCAGATTGCTCATTCTACTTCCATTTTGCACTGTGGAAGCTGTTAATTTCTTTAAAGTTTTTTTTTTTAATCTGAATGCAAATACCGCTAAAATCCTTTAATTTTACTCATGATTTCATTTTACTTTTTTTTTTTTTTTTTAGATTTTGTAAATTATGCATAAAACTAGAAGGCAAAAAACTAATTTGTAAATCTGACACAGTAAAAGCTTCTTGGATAAAATTTATATTCCAAACATCAAGACAAGGATATGCACACATTTGCAAATTAAAATGGATGCTAAATATAGAAAAGTTCGTCTAAAAAACAAATCCACACTTAAGCCTAGTGCCAACATTCAAGGCAAAGTGTTGACATAGACTTCAAATGAAACCTATGGTCCATATTTTGAAATATAAACCTTTAAACATTGTTTTAATCAGTGCATATCGACTTGAGAGCAAATATATTTTTGCCAGGAAGTGAGACGAGGGCCAGAGACGATGTGGACATGGACAGACTTGCTAACGGGGCTTGGAAACATAATTTAGCTGCTTAATATTAGAAAAAATGGCAAAGGGGTGAAATGACCAGCACCTGGTTCTTCTAACCACTTTTTTCTTGGACCTCGTTTAGTTTCCTTTTTAATCACATGATCAAAGTTTACTAGCAGATGGGTCTGGACAAATATTGGCCAGACTTACAGGAGAAATTAGTAAAACACTCAAAAAGCAATAATGACCGTGAGTTAATCAACCTCCTATGTTTTTGCTTAGCAAACATCTATTTGACAGGTGGAGAACGATGGAGCAGAAAGTCTGAACCTTTAATATAATCCACCTTAGAAAGCAATGGAGGCTATATTCCGACCCAAACCTGTTTGCATATCCACAAAATGAAAAAAATATATTTTTTAATTTCCAATATGTGTGTTTGCAATGACAAGGTCGAAGACTTTAATCCAAATCTTCTAAAAACTGGTAGAACAATCCAAAAGTCAATCCACAAAAGGACAAAAACATGCCGCTCTGTTGTCCAGAAAATTGGAGTCATGATGGTGACGGGTAACCTCGAGGTCTTGTGTAGAAAAAGAAGAAATTGCACTGGCTGCTGATCCACATGAGAACCGTTAGACGTCAGTATCGGCGGCGTTTGCTATTTGGGCCGTCAAAGACTCCCGGACTTGGACTGCCTCTGCTATATCCTGGAGCTGGTCCACCCTGCGGCCCCAATGGCTGCTGCTGTTGCTTTGGGGACTCGACCTCCGATCGACCGCCCATTGATCCGCCCTGAGGGTACCTATCGTTACGCTGAGGGCAACAGGGGTTGGTTAACGAGAATCAAGGAGCAGTGGTAAGGAGTCATGGAGTGGTGAGGGTCGTAGAGGTATTTTATAAATCGAGGTCAAAGTTCAGTCAAGGTTGAGTTTGATCCAATTGTCACCATCCAAGTGAAAAGGGGGAAAAAGAAAGGTGACCCCCAAAGGAGAAAAGAAAAGGAAAAAAAAAACGACCATTAGTGAAAGAAACTTAACATTTCCTTCGAGACTTATTTTTGAAAAACAGCTTCTACTTTTTAATCAACAGTGCTTTGCAGAACTATATTTACCTCAAACATTTCACATTTACCAGCAGAAACTTTAGTGTAAGATGTTTTTTAAAAAAAGTAGCATGTAACTGCAAAGGTGATGGATTTATGTTCATCATATATAATTTATATTCAGTATTCTGACTAGGCCTGTCACAATAATCAATAAATTAATTAATGGCTTGATTAACAAACAAACTCAATAATTTCTCTTTTTTCTCTCTTTCTACCAAAAACTGGATGACAAAAGTCTTCAGTTTGGTGTTTTGGTCTCAACCAGCGCATATTTTGAAGGTCAATTTTGTTTACAAAGACTTCTTAATTTATTTTATTTGCCGTTTTATTTATTTTGGGTATTTAAAATGTCTTCCAGTTCCCATGTTAAATGTTCATGATCTTGGAGAATACGTTCTTGCATTATTTTGTCATTACCATTATATTACTTAAAAATGGTCTTAAAACAACAATATTAAAGGTATAGTTTATCGTGATAACTTCTGGAAAATTTGTAATGGTGTCAGGCCTAACTGACTCAAGTCTTCATCCAATCACAGTTTGCTGTAAGTCTTTTAGGATCTCCAAAAACTTTCCATTTTTACAGATGGAAGTTTTTGCAAAATATCTCAGACTGCGTGAGGTTTTTATATGGACACTTTCTGAATATCAGAAATTCTCCAACTAGATTTAGTTTTGGCTGAGCCATTCTAACAGGAAATGCTCCCGTAGCTCTGCCTGGATGTTTGGGATCATGGTGAGCCTCTGTCCCAGTTTCATGTCCTTTGCAGGTGTTTTTCAAGGTCTGCCCTGTTTTTAGCTCCATCCATCTTCCCACCAACTTTGGCCAGCTGTCACTTTTGGTCTCCTCTGGCCAGATCACCTTCTTCTACATGTTTGCTTTGTCCCCTATGTGGCTTTTTTAGCAATAGACTTCTTCTTGCATCTATTCCACAAAGGTTAGATTTGTGGATTATGAGAGAAAGTGGTAAAGATACTAATATCCGTTTTGGTTCCGATATTTGAGAGCTCCACTAAAGTTTTCTCAACACAATGCAAAGAAACCTCGTGCTGTTTTTGAACCCGATCATATTAATGAACAGACAAGCGGTTTTTTTAGATACGTTACCATGGCTCCATTCTCTGACATCATAGGTGTCCCCATATTTGATGTTCCCTCTGGGGCAATGGCTCCTCCCCTTCCACTCACGCCCATCATTTGCCCCTGGTTACCAGTGGGCCCTCCAGAGGCCTGGTTAAACCCATCTACACGCAAAACAACAGATTATTGGTTCATCAGTCTGTTTCGTCTGGAACTACTTCATGTATACTGCAAATTAAAACTAGTTTCTGTTACAATTTGATCAAACTAAAACGCTTTGTGCAGAGTAAAACTGTAAAAGATTATAGGTATTAAAAACTCTGCATCAAGTCAATCCTATAATTGGAAATAAAACATTTGATAAACTACGCTATATTGTTGACTTCAGCTACATTATTAAACAGAGTGAGAGTGAACTGTTCTTTAAAACAATAAAATGTGACGCCATGCACATGGATGCTGCATTTAACCGCTGGATTGCACATCACAGTAGCCACAGGGAATAGAGAAAAGGAGAGAAGTAACAAGAGGTGGCAAGACGAGTAACATCCGAGGAGGATTCAACGCAAGAGTAACAAAATGGTTTAAAGGTATCAAAGCAAACCAACAGTAAGATAAAGAAGCAAATGTAATATAATTACTCTACTACAGTGGAGCAGTGATGTTATTGATATACTTTCACCAACGGTTTTCAAAAGCTGATTTGGTTCATTTTGGCAGCACCAACCAGAAGGCTTTCTTTCTTCAATGGCAGTTTGTGACAAAATCCAAAAATGCTCCTCAAAAACAACTCACTGAACCCCTTAAAAATGGCCTCCTGTTGTACTACAGTCCAATGAAGATTTCTCTCATCCATGAAGAGCATTAGCAGGTTACGTCAACCCTGTATGGAAGTTCATTTTAGCCACTTTTGGTTTCTAGATTGGACCAAAACAATACAATGTGACGCCATGCACATGGATGCTGCATTTAACCGCTGATGAAGTCCCCATCTGCCAATCCACCTCCTGCTTCATTTTACGTATCAAAACATTGGAAAGAAACTTTTAACAAGCTCATCTTTGGACAAGTACACAGCCCATGCTTTCTTCATACAAGGACCAGACAACTCTTGAAATAATCTCCAAACACAATAAGTAGACTTGACAATTAAGTCCCACGACCAACTCTGGATTCCTTTGATGGTTAATAGTTGGTGTACTGTTTCAAAACAACGCTGCTCCTCCTGAATCAGATTTAAATCTTCTCCCACCCAGAAAAAAATTCTCAGAGGATGAGAGGTGGATCCCTCCTGTGTCGGGAGACACAAACCTGCATTATTTTTTTATATATTAGAACCACTGCCCAGGCCTGACACTCTGCAGTTCATCACACCAAAAACAAAGCTGCGCAGTTCCTCCCTTTTGTTGGCCAAGAAGGGCATTGCACACAAGCGATTTGATTTTCAAAATACCCCATTTGATCAATCATCCATCAGTGGATGAACAAAAGCGGTACTTGTAGACTCCTCAAACATCTTAAGTACCATTTTCAATCGATGATGAGATCAAAGCACTTGGCGGGATGGAAGCTGAGATTTCTATGGTCAAACCTTGAGGTCCAATCTTTTCACCAATTGTGGGAGAAGAGAGCAGACAACGTCAACTGGACAGGGAAATCCACAACTAAACTAGCTGCCCAAGGTTAATGCAAATATCTGGCTCAAGGCCCAGGAACACACAGCCAACAGAGATGTACCCAACTTCCCCAGAATCGAACCGGACAAGAACCACTTGATAGTGGAGAAGAGGTTTTCCAAAACCCAATGAAACGATGATTCTCTTTATGCATAAGTTCGGTAACAAAACAGCACAGATTTAAAACAGGAATGCGATTCATTTTCATTACAAATATGAAAGGAGAAAATGTCAACCAGGCTTATGTCTTTAATGTAGTAATTTAGTAGAGTTAGTATAATTATATCAGTTTCATAGCCAGAGCTGATACTGTAGATGTGAAACCGCAGCTTTTTCAGTCCCAACTCGTCAATTAAAGGAGCTGCTAATCACTCTTAAACATACAAACATCCATTTTCTTGTATTGAAACAATAAGAAACCCTTTTCTATACATGTGAAGGTTTTAGGTGATGTGTAAAAATATGCTGACAGATGAAGATGTGTCAAACAATAAAAGCATAAAAATGTGAAGCACAGAATGACAAGAAAATGACAAACACATTTCAAACAAGATAAACCTCGATGCGCCCGTAGACTTTGATAAAAAAAAAAGTATTTATAAAGGTGATGTGCAATCCTGCGTTTTTATGTCATCTTTTGACTAATTTATTTAAAAAATAAAATAAAAAAAGATTATACTTGGTCTCTGTCCTTCATTCTCCACTTAGCAAGATGTTATTGTGCATCTAATTAATCCAAAACCAATTAAATGCAAAGATGTCTTAAGCTTTTATTTCACTGGAATTATGACTGTCCACATCTTTGCTAATAACTTTGCTTTCTAATCTTTTGCTCCCTCATTTACAAAGTATATCAAATACTGTACATTCATGTTCCTGCTATAACTCTGAAGAAAAATTGAAACACAAAGATATTTTCTCTGCACAGTCATGCCCGTACCTCCCATATTACCGGCTCCACGAGGGCCCAGCTCACCCACTCTCATTTCCTGTTCCCTCTGAAAGAAGTGAAGAAAAGTCTTCAGAATAAAACTGAAGCATTACTGAACAAACTCCTGCAAATTAATCTTGGCTGTAGCATTTCTTTTAATGCATAACTGACAAAAAGCATGAAGTTTTTGAAGAACCAAACTGGTCAAATAAATGTAGAAACTTTATCAAAGAAATTCAGTCACTATGCAGTTAAAACTTCTTTCTCTTCTAGAGGAAATCTTAATTTTCATGTTCAAACTAATTAGGCAGATAATTAAATAATAAGACAAACAGTAGCCGCATTCTGTTCTGATGCAAAAAATAACCAACTAGATGATGGTGAGAAAAACAAAGAGGAGAAAACAGAAAGTGTTGGGCGACTTTTGTTGGTGACAAACTGTTCAGCTGGTCAGCAGGTTTGGAAACATCACAGGAGGGATTTTGTTTTGTTCCTTCGTAGCTCAAATCCTCAGCTGATAATTTTCTTTAAGACTCAGCAGGTCTGATCTTCTGCTCATCTGGCTGATTGAAGAACGCCCAATACGATGATTTGAAGCCGTCACCCACCGAAAGCAGACGAACTGGGGTCCAGCTCTTGCATGCAGTTCCAGATAGAGGGCATCTTATACTCATAGTTCTTCCATTTCTAAATGCAGCATTTTTCGGCTTCTCATCAAATTTCTTACTGATGGTCTTGCAACCAGTCCAGGATGTGCAGATTGTAAAGTCAGAAATATCTGGGAGCCACAACACCGGCTGTTACTTTGAGAAAATAATCTAAAATCTGTTTTTTACCTGGTGTCATGTATTTATCTGGTTTTATTAGTGTAAAGAGACTTATACATTAGTCTCTTTACACTAATGTATAAGAAATATAAAAACTAAGGAGGGTTTACATATCTACAGCTTAGGAGACTTATCCAATCAGCAGGGGATTCAATATTTTTTCCCCAGCTGGAACGCAGAATTGTCAATAATGTCTGATTTTAGAGGAAGCTTCTAAATGCAAAAATAAGAGATTTTATAACTGAAAATAACTTGATAATTAATCTCTTACAACAACTTGAGAATATCTTTAATTCATACCTTACCTAATGCAGTCAACAGTGAAGCAAAATGAAGAAATAAGACAGCAGCAACACTTTCTGATAGCAATGTCAAAGTATTAATATTAGAAAGTTAGGGAGCTATAAGAAAATTCTTAACAAAACCAAGTATTCTCCAGTTCAAATTGTTAAAATTATGAAAAACTACACCTAGTAATTAGAGTAATTTAACTACATAACTTGTATTTCACACATTCAAGTGTAAAGTATCAGTATAGTTAGTTAGATGTGTTTTAAAATTAACTAAAAAAAGCTAGAGTTAAAGATATAAAATGAATTTTATCACTTATATGTGTGAATGAAATGCTCAGAATAACTCATGTACAAAAATCACACAAATAATATCTGAGTCGGAAGAAAAACTTTAATACCAAAACAAAAAAATCTAGTGGAAAATCAAATTAAACCCTGATGAAAAGTTACATAAGGATAAATACACAGAGTATAAATCAAGAATTAGAAACCCAGAGAAACAAAATCTAATGTTAAGAAGCAGGAAATATGAGCAGATTATTATTTATTTTACATAACTCCAATGCTTAAGCATGTTTACCTTGTCAAAGAGTCAGAGGACGAGCAAAAATGGAAAGTTTCTGGTCGCCACTTACGCCCTCTAGTGGTTGTTCTAGACATTACCGCTAATTACTACTGAGATTTACACACTGAATTAAATGGACTTGTTGCTTTACTCTCTTATGGAGAAAGGGTGATGTGCAACAAACAAAAGTGTTTGAAAAGTGCTACAAAGACATAAAAGAACAGCAAAAATCATCAGAGTTTTTACACTGTTCAGAGATGTTCAAGAGTTGTGAATTCATTTCCTCATAGACATTGAGACAAAAAGTAACAACAGAACACAAACACAGACAGGAAGTGGTCAGCGTCTCCACTGGAGTAATAAGTGCTCATTTAGGTGTTTTTATTTGTCCAACCAGAACAGTTTGTTCAAGATCTGCCTTTCAGCAAATGATACCAGACTCATTTCTGTTTAAATTAAAGACAAAGTAGGAAACAAACTCCTCTTTCCTACATTTTATGAAAAATAGATAAATACTCTGAATATGTGTGGGAAAGCTGTGCACCGCCACACAACTGATCCGACAGAAGCTGGGTCACAAACTATTGCCTCTTTCATCAAAGGCAAAAGAGAAAATAAATCTGATAATCTTTGTTCTAAGAATGTGTTCAAGAATGTGCTTCATTACCAGATGAAATTATGCACAGTTCATACAGCAGGAACCCAAACTTTACAAATAACATTATGGGTCAAATAACATTAATAAATTATATTTTATTAAAGACATTTGGTCATGTTAAACATTTTTACTTCCAAATTTTGCAGCACTATTGTGATAACGATGAAGATAAATAAACACTGTTACTTATTTTAAGGTAATAAATAGTTTTGCAGGACAGTGTCTGCATGGCAGAGCATTCATGCGTCACAATCATAAATATTCACTTTAAAAAATGCGACATATTACTAAATTGCACAGAGTATCTGCATTTAGTTATATTTTTGAATTTATTGATACTTATTTATGCTCTGAAGGAACAATAAGTGGAGAAAATAGTAAAAAAATAAAAAAATTCTGATCATATTCGGTCAGTTTTTTTATTTAACATCAATAACTGACTCAACAAAAATAAACAAACCAAATAAAAAGTGTTTTTGTTGTGCAGTATAACCAACTCAGGTCATAATAAAAAAAAAATACGACACTGACTTTGTCTTCGTTTCATCTCTTCTGAATGAGTTGGTGAAGACCAAACGTTTGTACTCACGTTTTCATGGTAGTTTGGAACGAAGCCGCTGCCACCGCCGCCGTCAGGCTGGCGTCTCAGCTCGTCCTGCTCCCTGTGCCTCATCATCTCCTCCTCTCTCCTCCGTCGCTCCTCCTCATGCCTAACGACACACAGCGTTCAGACGGAAGCCAAACTAATCCGATAAAAACAACGCAGCAGCATGAGAATCCCCTCACTAGGTTCGTTTTCCTAATATAGCTTTCTATCACCAGCTGATCTAAAACATCGCTAATAGAAAGACTTTTCTGCAGCATTAGCTTTAACTAAATTTATATTCAATTAAATAATGGGATTATCCAGTAGGATTAGATGCCAATTTCTTCCTCGAGATTCTTCTTCACCTCATTTCTATCTGCTTTCGTCTTTGCAGCTCCTGGTTGCGCAGCTCCTCCAGCCGCCGCAGTTCCTCCTGACGTCTCATTAGATCTAATGAGAAGAAGAAGAAAAGGGGGGACGTTTTAAAACGTTACACCCTACAGAGAAACAGACGAACACCCATCGCTTCGCACCTTGTCTCATCAACATGAGCTGATGTTCGTTCTTGGCGGCCTCCAGCTCCGCCTCCAGTTTCTCTCTGGCCTCCTTGATGTTTCGGTCGACCTGCTCTCGCTGCTGCTTCTCCATCTCGTCCAGCGCTTTCCAGCGAGACGCGTATTCGAACTCGAACGTGCCGGGCTGGGCGAATCGGGGCGGCTGCTCCCGCTCTCTGGCGGAATAAGAAAGTGATGTAATCGCAGACGCAACATAAACCAAAAGAAATCAATAAATAGATGAATAAATATTGCTTACTTGTAATACTTTGGAGTTTTTGGCAGAATCTTTTCAGGGAGACCATCTTCATCGTCCAGATGCTCCATTGGCTCCACGATGGTGGGACATGGAGTACTGAGATCGTCAACATGACATATTTTAGCCTCCATTTTCACTTTTCCCACAGTAAAATTCAAGCACTTTTCAAGCATTTTCAAGATTAGTTTTCAAACTTTTCACGCACCACACTTTGGAGATAAAAACACCACCAAAGAACTAAAAAAAGACCATTTCCATTCACCATAACATATAATTTATTACTGTTATTAATAATGTCTTGTGACATTATTCTACATTATAAAGCAGGGGCAAAGCAAACTAAAATATAACTACATTTTTATGTTTTGAAATGTTTCTCTCACCACACCTTGTACCAAGAACAAAACATTTATCAAATTCAATAATAGATCATCATTATTACATTTGAACAACCCAAACAAATCGTGTTAAGGAAAATTATCTTCCTGCTCAAATTAAACACAAACACACAGGAGGAAAGAAAGGTACAAAATAAGCTTCTAAAAAATTTTCATGCTAAGTTTTTTCACATTATGCAAAAAGAAATGATTTTGGTGATTCTAACTGACCTAAAACAAGAAAAGTTGAATCTGATTAACTTCAAACAGTGAGAAATAAAAGGTTTTATTAGGGGTATCAAAATATCTGGTTTCAACTGCAAATAAGGTTTTCCAGATTTAAGCTTTTAATCAAACATTAGCTTGTACTTTGTTTCAAAACTGAGCTGTTTCCAAACCTTTAAGACACCTAATAGATATTCAAGCACCCGTACAAATCCTGCGTTTTATTTCTCTAAAGTTCATCCATTTATACGCTGTGCGAATCTGAAACTGAAAGAGACATAAAGAGTTTTCATTCTGTTAACGCTTACGTCGTCAGCAGCATCGCTCCCTCGTTGCAGCGCTCCAGGGCTTTACGGGCGGCGACTTTGCTTGCAAACTCAACGATGCCTCTCCCAGTGGAACGGCCGCGGTCGTCCGTCACAACGACGGCCCGCTCCACAGGTCCAAACTGAGAAAACGCCTGAGGATACACACAGGTTTTTGGCGTTTCTTTTTTAATCAACTATGGTTGCATAGAGGTCCGCCCTTATTTAGTGTTCAGTTTCACCTCAAACCTACTTCTTCAAGTAGTTCGTTTGTCACTACTGGCAGCAGATTGCGGACTTTGAGTGCAGCTCCATGTGTCGCAAAGCGGACCTTTAGTGCTCTGTTGTTCAGAACCGACCCGTCCAGCTCGACTTTAGCGATCTCCGCCAGAGTTCGGGTTTCCTGCAAAACAATGGTGGATTAGCATTCAGGGTAACCAATAATAAACTGAACCTCCAACTCAACTTTTTAAAGCTGCAATCAACTATTCATAACAGATGTTTTTAACTACAACCAAAAATAATGTCTAACAGTTTTTGAATATTTTTAAAACAAGTTTGTTTTTACGAGTGACTTCACTTTAATAAATGTCTGCTACTTATAATAATACATAATTTATTTTCAAATTATTGTGGAAGACCAACACAAATAAATTGTGAAATTAAAGTGATATATGGATTCAACATTTAAAAATCTTGTTTAAAACTCAAAAATATTTTGTAAAAATTGTAACATATAATAACTATCATTTAAAAAGTTATACATTTAGCAACAACATAGCTAAATAATATGCATTAACCATAAAATGAATGTTCAATAATAAATACTAAAATACACAGTTCTCATGTGATCTCACTCTTCTGTGAACTTCGTAACCGGCAGCCATTTTGGCAGACAGTAGCGATGGAGTTGCTATGACAGCAACAAACTAGCCACAAGCTTATAACTAGCTCTGGCCTGGTTCCCATCAAAACATTATTTTTGACATCTTTTGTTCGTTGAAACTTATGGGTCTGCTATGTATGGCACATGCACTTGCCTACTAAGATGGCGCGGATCACTTCCGGGTCAAACTTGTGGGAACTAAATTCATACTGGATAGTGAATAATATTCTCCTGGTATTTTGAGATCAAATCCCAATAACCCATAAAAGGCTGAGAAACGCATACAAATTAATTTAAACAAAAATACTTATTAAAAACAAAGGCAAATTGAAACACCTAGGTGCAGTTATGAACATACCAAGCAAACGAATCCAAATCCCCGCTCCCTGTTGATGAACACCTCGTTAATGTTCCCATATTTAGCGAACAGGTTTTTGAACTCCTCCTCCGTGATATCCAGCGGCAAACTGCCGACAAAGAGGCGGGAGCGCTGGGTGAACGTCTTCTCTCCGGGCTTCCGAAAACTTGCTATATCCAGAGTCATTTTCGACGGGCCTTCCCCCGTTTCCTCCGCGGCTCCTTCGCTCTGCTCGGCCGCGGGAGACTGTTGCTGCGGCGGGGCCGGGCTGCCTTTGTTCGCCGGCGTCGGCTCCGACGAGGCCGGGGAGTCCGTCCCTCGCCTCCCCGGCTGAGGAGAGTTGGCACCAAGCATCCTCGCTTGGTGCATATTTCGGCTGGCCATGCAGCTTATTTCACTGTTATGTAAATTAAACCAGACTTAATTCAAATATTGCGCTGCAACAAACCTGCTGCGAATTTCAAAGATGGCGACCTTCTTCTGCTTTGTTCTTGGGAGATTTGCGGTCGATGTTGGGCAGGGAACGGGAGCTGCTGCCCTCTACAGGCCATGTGTTGAATTCAACAGAAAATTACGATTAGACGATTTTGCACATAAAAAAAATACATAAACACTTTCAGGCGACTTTTATGACGCTGCACGGAAAGTCTTAACCTTCAAAATATAATTATAGACATAATTTTTTTGTGACAGTCATAATTATGAGAGTAATCAAACCAATAGCTTTGATTTTTAATATCGGAATTATGAGATATGAAGGCACAAACATAACATTACGACTTATAATTTCAAAGTCAAAATTTAAATTTTTAAGAACTTTAACTAATTATGACGTGGGTTGGGAGATTTGTCAGCCTAATTAATCTGAAATACATCCCCTCAAATCAATTGCATTCAAGAAACTTAATGAAAAGCAACATCACAAAAACCATAGACAAGCAAGAGATAAAACAAACCCAAACACACAACCTGAGTTAAAATAAAAAGCATTTTTATGCGTTAATATAATTTGTCCAACAGCTTTATACTGTGGAGATTCTTTTCTACTACAGTTTCTGTAATTGCAAAGAACTGGTTCAAGTGAGGTGAATACAAAAGTACACCACATGTTTCAGTTTTCATCTTACAGAAAAATTAAACAAAACAAAACAAAAAAAACATTTATCATTAAACTTCCACTTGAAAGTTCTGAATCATTTTGTGTTGGTGTGTCACATAAAATCCTGACAAAATACATTGAAGTTTGGGATTAGAATGTGGAAAAAAACATTAAAAAGTGGACAAACTTTATGTAAACCACAAAAACAAACATTTTATCTCCTTGAATCAGGTTTCACAAGCCCTTTTAGCTCAAATATTCTGCAAAAGTTGCAGTTAGATTTTTAAATGTCATAGCTGAAATCTTCTCTCAGTAGAAGGTTTTTGTTTGTGTATCATGTTTGCAGCATAGTTAAAGTGTTTCCGCCCAGGTCAGACCATATGTCTGTATATTAATGCACATCTGTGCGGTCAGCCCACTGACGTTCCTCTGTCTGACTCGACTTGGAGGACCTTGCAGTCTTCTTCCTTGTCTTTCCTGCGAAGGATCGCATATCCAGCAGGGTCAGAGGGCTGCAGCCTGTCACTGATGACTTCTTGTATGGCCCCTTTCAGACATGCACTCCTTCACATTTATCTGATGGGAGCTGAACATGATGACTTGGCTTCGTGTGTTTCAGCCAAGGAATGCGAATAAGCGAGCAACACAGGGTGTGTCTTCTTCTATTTGCTTTAACAGATGATGTGAAGCTTTATTTTGAAACAGACAAACTCTTGTTTAAGATATCTATATCTTAGATATATTTCCACATCATGAACTTTTGTTATTTCTTGAAAAGTACTTTTATTTTGGGGAACAGACAACAAAGATGCTGGAAAAAAAATATACAATTTTACCTTCCTTCAAATCCTGTCATTATGTAATGGAAAATGATACTTTTAACAAAATGCAACAAAAATACTGTTACGATATTTAACCAAAATTAAACTTTTTTCATATTATAAAGTATTGTGTTAGGTTATGTATTTGTTGCATGTGTCTAATTGTATGTATAAACAATAGAAAAGATGCAGAAATTTACTTTAAAAAGTAAAATATTCCTAAATACTTAGTGTTTACACATTTTTATTTTTATTGTAATTGTTTTCATATTGTATGGCTGCATGAAAGACTTTTTTTTCCTTTTTTGTAAATATACCTTTTTCTCTTTAAAAACAACGTCCATTTATTTGTCATTATGGGCCCCTATTAACATTCGCCCGCAGTTATCAGTTTCCGTCTATACAAATATAATACTGCTGCACTAAGGACATAAAGAGGCTCTTTATTTCGCTAAAAACGCAGCGAAAAAACAGACAAAGCAGCAGCATTAGCTCCCCTTGACAGGGGGGAGTTAACATCTTTTACGTTTCCGTGACGCCGCAGCCCTCCCAACCCAAAAAGCTCCAACATCCACACAGAGCGGCAGTTTCTATCCCCCATCTCCGTCCCGTTGAATCTGCTGTAGGTTCAGAGGAACTGAAGCTGGTAAGTTTCATCTCCAAATCTAGTTTGTTCCTGTTCTAAACCATCAGGCACTGTAAAGGTCGTGTTTTTTTCGATAAACTTCGCGTAAATCCAATCTGCGATGGGTTAGGACGCATTTACGTGAGTGAACTGAAACGAGCGCTGCTGCTATTGTCAACATTGAATGGAGTGCGTTTATTTTAGATATTCACAATCCGCATTCATTTTTTTTGTTTTTGTTTAAATAGACTAGTGGAGGTAAGTTACGTTCAATCGTAAAGCGTGAAGTTAGTTTAAAAACGTAAGAAAAGAAGGAAAAAACGGCCAGCTTTCAACTTTTCTCGCAAATTAGTAACAGCGGATTTGTATAAAGTCGTCTTGAATTTAAACTTGCTAAATTGTTCACATCCTCTTTTGTGTTGCAGACTTTAACAATGTATATTATTGAGATTTTAGGTAATAAATAATAATTACAAATAATTACTCTTATACAAGTAAACAAAGCCTTTCCGTCATAAACTCTCCATTCCGTCAGTGATGCATGGTGGTGGCAGCATCATGGTGTGGGGATGCTTTTCTTTCTTGAAATGGAAACCAGTTAGAAACATTGTGACCCAGACATTCCCAGCATGCGTTCGAGCCAGGCTCTTCCAGGAGCTTTTGTTCCCGTTCTCATAACCCTTCAGCTGAGGTTACCTTACCGTTTACTGATCCAGCTTCCAACAGGATGTGATTCATCCACTGGTTTGCTGTTACTATTTCATTAAGATGTGGAACATTTTAAGAGGCACAGAGCCTCCTGAGGATCCCATAAAAAGTGTTACAGTCGAGAAATGAGTCAGCAATGCCCACACAAAGCAGCCGAGGCAACAAATCTCACTTCTGTGTGTTCTTTTGCACAAGAATTTGCTCGACGCACTAACCTTTTTCCTTCTCGATGCTGGGCTGAGATCAAAAAGCAAACAAAAGCAGCAGTATGGGTGGAGTGTTAAGCTCGTGCCATGTGTGTCTGGTCTGCAGAGCAAAGCCGGCGTGCTTCAAAGCCAGACCCGGTGGTCGAGGTTTTGATGGAGTTTACTCCTGACACAAATCACCGAGCCTTCATCTAACGAATTTGTTCGTTCACACTTGACACACGGGTCGATGTCAGCTTCAGCGACGGACCGTGTTGACTGGCTGTATTGGGTCAGTGAAGCAGGAAGACGGGCATTTGGGTCTCAATCCTTTAACTAAATACACACAAAATTATTATTTATTGTTAAAAAGTTAAGGAAGAATGAAAATCTGCACCGATTCTTCTGCAGGAGTAGTTAAATGTTGCAAATAAAAACCACAAAAGGACAAAAATGTGTTTCTTGATGGAGGTTACAGTTTTAAATACCATGTGAAATTAAGGAACTACAATTATTTTTAACCAACATTTGATCTAGGAATCTTTTTTGCATCCACTTCTAGATTATTTAAATGATTTTCCAAACAAAATGAAAGGTTCAAATGGAGAAATAAATTGTATATTTTTGTAAAAAAAAAATCACTAGAATAAATGTGAAACTAGTATCTATTTTATTTTGTTGTGAAAAGATCACAAAACTTTCAGTAGGAAGAAAATTCATTAACATTCATCCTAAAACATATAGAGACAGTGAATGCATCATATCCTCTGGGTATTTAGTCAGTCCTTTTTTTATTAAACATCTTCTGCTCCACATATTAATCTCATTTTCAACACATTCCTCTGCAAGCTTCAACATTTGATAATATTACAAATTAATACACAGATTTCAGAGTCCAATTTCCACTTTAAACCCTTAAAATTCCTCCAGATTTTGTAACATTTTAACCAAAAATTGGAGAACAGATACACGTTTTCCAACATTTTTCCCCCCAGTGTCAATACTTTGCTGCAGTTACGGCTTTTTGACAATTAGAGACTTACCTGTTTCTCCAAACTTAAATTAGACTGGATGGAGATCACCTCAGATCAACACTTTTCATCTTGTCATAAATTCCTTATAGGATTTAAGTCTGGACTTTGACTAGGCCATTCTAACATCTCAAATCTTGTAGTCAAACAGGATTTGTATAAAATCCCTATGAAGCAGAACTTTGTGGTTATTGACGTAAGAAAGCGTGAAAACAGTTTGGATGGATACTTTTGTAAGACACAGATTGTCCACTAAGTGTGAATTGGTGGGATTTTAATAATTATATTTTAGTACAAAAGCTGTTAACTCCTTATAAAACACATTGCAACATTCATGTTTGAAGATAAATGCAGCAAATCACAGTATAATTTGACTTAAAGGCGACAGCTTGGCTTTACTAACTCTGCATTTACACACATCTTTATTACCTGATGTAAAAATTCATCAATTCATTCAGCGGCTGATTCTTGGTCGATATTATTGATCTTCTGCTCTGTTCGCTGCAACTTAAACCAGATTTCTGGCACCGACCATGGCGCTCAAAGCTGGAGACCGAGTCTTCAGCAGTAAAGCATCTCGTTATGAGCCGTACTGTAACACTGTGGCCTGAGGAGCGTGACAAATGAATGGAAGCACTTAGAGCAGGAGACCTCAAATAAAACTTTCAAGTAATTATTTAATTAATCCTGGTTTCTAGGGCTCAACTTTAAAAGGACAGAGGTGAAGCTACTCTGCAGCCAAGCATGCCTTTGGTTGGTTACACGTGGAAAAGCAGGAGTAATTATAGGAAGATGTGATAATAAAAGAGCAGCTAGAGCTTCCTAAAATATTACTAAAATAAAGCAGTTTAATTGTAGGCTGTGTGTCCGGTCTGGCAGCAAACAACATGGTGGATCTGTTTGCTTTATCGGGTTAGCATTACTAGCATTAGCTTATTAAAAAAACAATGCTGAACTAAACTAAGAAACTTATTTTCTACAATATTCTACAAAAATCCAATAACAAGAATTAAAAAATATATTATTTCTGAATTCCCGATGGAGCTAGCTAGCTAGCATGCTAATATTAGCTTGTACGTTGACATAAAGTGGCAATACACTTTAATTAGTTTCATTTTTACTTCTCTCCTCTTCTATACATTTTTTTGCATATTTTTTATATTAAAAAGTAGAATTGTGTTTGTTGAATATTTATATTTTATTGTGAAAAGTTTATGTAAACATCCTTTAGCAGATGTCAAGGAAGTAAAAAAGAAAGAAGCTACTGTTTAATACCGTTGGTGACAAAATTACAGATTTTCAGATCCAGTTGTGCTGCCATTTATGTTTTAGGATGTAATTATTATGCAAGAAATATTATCCGTATTGCATAATTTGTTTATTTGGCTTTAAAATGAGTACATCGGTGGTTAAAGTGGATCAGATATGAATAAATGTGTGCAGGATAGAACAGCGTTCAGCTAAAGCGTGGATCAGTCTTACTGGGGCATGTTTAATGCAAAGAAAACAAGCATTTATAACCACCCAGCCTGGCACAGAGCCTGGGGATAAAGAACAAAGTGGAGTTAGAGGCATCTGAGCTCAGAGCTGATCTTACACAAATCTGCTAATCTGAGTAAAAGGGGGTAAAACCAGGTCAGCTGGTGTTTAATTCAGTGACTGACGTCTCAGAGGATCCTTGGAGAGCCGCTTTGGGTAAAGCTGAAAGAAAACTGTAATTCTTTTAAATGTTACTGTGAAAAAATAAATAAAAATGAACATATTTATCTGGTAGTTTTAAATGTTACTGTGAAAAAAAAATAAAAATGAACATATTTATCTGGTAATTTTCCCCCCAGTATTATTCAGGTACATTTTTAAAAATGTTTTCAACCAGTCAGTTCATGGTTGAAACCAGTAGAGGGTCTCCTGCAGTAAAAATATCTGAATCTTATTACTCTATCCTTTTTTCTGCTTGGAGAAGAGTTTTTAAATTAGAGTTGTACCTCATTTAAATCTCAACAGTTGTTTGAAATGAGAATTCACTCTGGAACTAAATTTAGTGTTTTTTCTATATTCTTTTGCTTACATCGGTGTATCATAAGCTGTTATTTTATTATGGCAGCAGAAGGGATTACAGTTTTTAAATTTTAATAAATGCATTTATTTCATGTTGCACATTTGTGAATTTTTCTTTTTAAAACATACCACTGAATTATAAATACATACTGCTAACACAAGAGGTTGAATTATTCAAATAAAAAAAATATTTTACTGATCCCAGAGATAAATGAATTAATATGGTGTTTTAATCAGGCACATTAATTATGATGCGCTTTTTTCAGTAAATGTTTTGCAAAATATCTCTAAATTCCCTTTATTATCCTCACAAAGCCTCTTGTTTTGGATCAGATGTTATTAAATGTAGCATTTTATGAAAATCTAAAGCAAATATTTAAAGGTTTTGTCACAATATGGGTGGAAATCCATCATTTAGCTACGAAGGCTAATAAAATCAAGGCATTGAACTCATGTGGCTGCTGCTTAATGACACGTTTCTCTGTTGTAGCGTTTGACACGGTGTGTAGCGTTGATGTAGACCCATGATGGATGCCTGGCCAGCTGTGGCCTGGATCCTGATGCTGGTGTCAGTTTCTGAGTGGACGGAAACCGCAGAGTCACGGGATTTCACCATGAAGGACATAATTCAGCTGCATCCTTCCAGTACGACCGCGGCGTTGAATCCTGCAGATCAGCTGCAGTTACATCACTTATCCAAGCTTCCTATTTACTCAGATACTCTTAACAATTATAACTTTATTTTTGCTTAGGTGGTTTTTTTAGCTCACGTGGTAAATGTTACAGTTCAGTTTGTGCAGAGTTGTGATGTTACCTATCTTGAAAACATTTTTTTTTTTTACTTGCTAGCAGTTTTTGTAACTAGAAATCTGTTAATTAGTTGCAAGAAATCTATTATTTAAAGTTTTTAATTTTTTTAAAGCTACACATGTTTCAATCCCACATTATGACTAAATTCATGACTGATTTTTGCTCATTTTTCAGTATGAAAATGGTTGTGTACAGTCTGCATAATCATGTTTAAATTAGCAGCAGGAATGTTGCAGAAACCGCAGAAGAGCTGAAATGCAACTTCTTAAAGTACTTAAATTCCTTTTTCATGTTTTGTAACAAAACTACAAACAGTTTAAGTGTTGCTTTCCTTTGTTTTCAGCTAATTTTACCACGCTACCCCTAAATAAAATCCACCTTACCAACCATCTTCAGTCATTCAGGGCTTTAAATATTTCTATTATAGTACTAAAATAGTTTTTTTTAATATGAATGCAAGTATAGAATGCAGTATTTTCTTCCTGATAAATAGATTTTGTCTGCCTGTCCTCTGCAGCCACACCTCATCCAGGTGGTTTCAAATGTTTCACATGTCAGGACGCTGCAGATAACTACGACTGTAACCGCTGGGCTCCAGATGTTTACTGTCCAAAAGGTAAATCAGCTTCTTCTTTTAATATTCGTAAAATAAGCCAACAGGAAGTTAACCTGAAGCTGACCAGCTAAACTAAGTTTATTTTCTGTATTTATTAAGTACTACTTGTAATAATCAGAAGAGTTTTCTTCTAGATACAAGTTATTGCTACACGCTCCACATGATGGATAACCATGGCGACAGCGTTTCTGTGACGAAGCGCTGCGCAACCTGGGAGCACTGCCGCTTCGCCGGCTGTGTCAACATCACCCACAACGGCTTCCAGGTGAAATACGGACCCAGTTACAGGCACAGGACCCAAAAATGTACTCAAGTAAAAGTAAAAAGTAGCTGTCGAAGAAGTTACTTGAGAGTAAAAAATATTTGGTAAAAAGTGCTGACTGATCAAGTTATCATTTAATATTTAAAAATTACATCAGCCGGACCAAATTATAAAGNTAAGTGGAAATTTTGGTATTTTAAGAATGAAAATGACAAAAATCTTTTTAAAAAATCAGGCAAGAGAAATTCTTTCAAATCAGTCAATAAAAAACTTTAAAAACTGCAGGTGTGTGTCTTGAGTCTGGTGAATTTTTAGCTAAAACATGTTTGTTTTTCATCCAGTGGGCAGAGAATCCAGAAATTTTACTCAAGTAAGAGCAGAAATACATCATAATAAAATAACTCAAAGTACAGCATAGGAAAAATACTCCTAAAAGTACATTATTTTCAAAATAAGTTATTCAGGTAAATGCAACTCTGGTTACCAGTTACAGCTTTGTGGATGATCCAACTCTCCTCTCACCTGCTGCAGGTGTGCACGTCCTGTTGCCACGGAAACATCTGCAACATGCTGGTGCCGATAAACGACAGCGGCGCCGTGTTCTCCTCGACCGGGCCTCTGGTCGGCACGGGCTGCAGGCTGCGTCCTGCTGCACTACGTTACATCACCCTCATCACTGCCAGCAGCTGCTGGACACATCTAAGAAGTCGAATCGCTTAACACACAAAACTTCCTTCCTTTTATCAAGCTTACAGACGACTATGTAGTGTTTTTTTAACCGTTATTTATTTTCTATGCAGGTTTTTATTTTTAAATAAAATAAACTGTAAACGTGATTTGGATGTTTTACCCAGTGGAGAAGCTCTACGGGATTTTCTGATAGATCAACACAAAATATTGTATAAATGTTTCAGGTAAATTTGTACTTTGCTATTTTTATTTATAAATTAAATTTGAGTAAAGTGTGGAATACATTTGCTTTTCAGGCAGGAGCGAAAAAATTTTATGATTTTCTACTTTTGTTCATAGCATGAAATCTCTAAAACATTAATTTTAAAGTGTTTTTGTAAAACAAAATTTAATAAAAAAAAAATGATTGAAAGGGGTTTGAATTATTTTCCAAGGCAACATGTATTATCAGAAATCAAAACAAAGCTTGTGAGTAAAATCTTGAACCATTAAAGTCGTTCAACTTTAATCTAATTCCAGGACAATTTAGGAAAAGATCATCTTCACTCACATGCCTCATTTTACAAATTTACAAATCATATTGATCAACAGATATGAGGAAGCCAGAACTAAGTGCTTTTTTAGATCTGTGACTGAAAATATTAACATATTTAAGACGTTTTGATTAACTAAAATCACTGTGCAGGAAGGAAACAAGAACAGCGGTGGAAGCATTATTCTGAAACTCTTAATTAAATTTTGACTCATTTCTCTGTGAGTAAACTTATAAAACCAGCAGTGGATTAAACAGTTGCTTCCTGGAAATAAAGTGAGTCCAGCCTGAAAGGAAAACATTTTATTAGCAGTGCGTTACGACCCGATGTCGTTCCGGCGAACGTGTTCATGTCGTTTCGAGGCTTGTTGTCGTTCCTCACCTGGTAATTTCATAAATACAAATATTCTCTAAAAATATCAACACTTTCTACAGATTGAACATATTGCAAAGTTGACGTTTTGAGCGCGGGTTTGCCCCGGATGTAGTGAAGAGTGTGGAGTCGTTAACACCAACATGTCCTTACAGAGTTTTGTCACACAACCGAGCCAAAATCAAAACATCTCACACCACGATTAGAGGCATTCTTGTGCAAATCTCCTGGTGTTTAATTTTAAAAACAAGCCTACTCTTCTTCATCAAATCCATTCGATAGTCCTTGAAGTCTCGTTACAGCATCGCTGTTGGCAGGTGCGTCGGTGAAAACGGTCCCCACGAACAAAGGCGTTCCCCTGAGGATGTGGCGAATGACGGTGCAGGAGCCCGACACTTCGATGTGAAAACCCAAATGTCTGAGCTGCTCCTCCGGCCGCAGAGCCGACGCAGCCAATGGAGACGCAAAGAACTGTGGGAGAACGCATTTAGAAGATCATAGTCAGTTCATTTTGGTAAATTATCAACATGTATACATCAACAGTTTCATGCCAAAAACTGAAACGCATCTAGACTTTACCTGGCTCAAATTAGACTTATTCTCTCTTAACTAAAATAATTTCTGAATTTCAGAAGGAAAACTTTTGTTCAATCCTTTATACATTTTATATGTACAATATCTTTAAAGTATTGCTTTGAATAAAGAGTTTATTAGTTGGTTCACGATATCAACTTTATTGATAAGCCTAATAGCTTTTTTTTGTTGCAACTTTAATATATCAATGGTTGTTTACTTGCATTTCCCAGATTTCTGAACAAAATAACCAAAAGGCATAGCCAAAGAGGAATATATAATATATAATATGCAAGCCTTTGTGTGATTCAGTACTTACAGCTTCTCCTGTTGTCGGGTTGATAAAGTCGGCCCAGTATCCCGCCGTCCACAGGGCGAAGCACATCTCCTTCGCCCCGCTCACAAACTGCAGTGACGACATATTCTCAGTCTACAGCCACTTCCTCAATTTCCCAAAACAAAGCGAAACAAAGACTCACTTTATGAAGCAGCTGGTCTCTGTCTGGTTCTGCTGCTCCGTCGTCTTGACGACCTCTTCTCTGGGTTACCGTCACGACTGTGATGGAGGCCGTTGGTGCCGAGGGGAACATCAGCTCCAGTTCTGAGACAGACGGATTAGTTACTGAAATTCAAAGGCAGCTGTAGGCCTGTCAAAATAAATAATTATATTGTAATTTTGAGACCATTTTCAACAAATATAGTAATAATTGATTCAAGTACAGCCCCTCAGACTTTAATTTCTGAAGAATATTTAACACTGGAACTGGAAAACATTTTAAATATCCAAAATAAATGATGAAAAAGGATTATGAAGTCTCTGTAACCAAAAACTATCATGCGATTAATTGATTTATTGCTTGTTGTGACCAGCTTAATGTTCTCTTACCTTTCTTTAGCAGCTCAGGGCAGGAGCTCACAGAGCAGTCAGTGTCTGTCTGGTTGAAGTACTGCTCGGCTTTGTGGACTCTTATGTTTTCAGGGCCCAATTTTTCCTGAAAACAAACAAAGTGTACAAAATATCAGAGCTGAATGTAAAGACATTAATGTCTAAAAAGTTACAGCTAATGGAATTTTATGTGTTTTTACAAATAAAAATATTAAAAATGTGGCTTCCATCTTTATTCAGACCTCCTGAGTCAATTCTTTGTAACATCGACTTTTCCTGCAGTCAAATCTGCATTTGTAGACGTGAAAACTTTTAACTAAAGTAAAGTTTGTAGATTGAGGAAAAACAGAACTACAATTATTTTACATAATACTTATTATGCTAATTATTTCTGATGTTCACTCTTTATATGAAGCAGCATATTTAGCAGCGGTTGGCACTCTTTCACTAATTGCTAATAGCAGAGCTAACTTTTCGCTTAGCACTTTAGTATTTTGCTAACTTTGAAGACATTTAGCAAACTTAACTTCATCTAATTAAAATTTTGCAAATAAATTCTAAAGCGTTAATTTACTTAGCCGTTAAATAAATTTCCAGTTGAATAAAGTTCAACATTTGTGTTGAAGTTTTGGTTATCGACTTAAAATTTCTACAAATAGTTAGACATTTATATTCACGCTCTTATTGTGAAGGGGTGAAGACTATTTAAAGAGAAGTTCCATTTCCTCTCAGTAACGTTTCTTTTTGCACAAGAAACTTTATTGAGCAAATGGCAAGCACACAACAAACAAATTAAACAAACCAGGAAGCAAAAATGTAGGTTTGAGTAAAGCTCTAGGGTTAGCATGACTACCTTTTCAGTCATAGACCACCCTGACTGTGTTGTCAGTGCAAGAGGCACAACGATTACTAAACTACTCACATGAAACTCGTTGACAAACTGGGCCAGAATAAACTGGTGTCTGTCCATGCTGTTTGGAGTCGTGAGAACGTCAGGCACCGTCTTGTGAACCGGAACCTTCTTTTGGTTCCCCATGCCTTCCAGGTGGGAGTCAAACCCGACATTACCGGGCAGCTGAAATCGCTGGTCCTGAGGTCCAAATGGTCCCATGCTCTCATCAGGCCACACAGTCCTGGGCCCTGCAATCACAGACAGAATTGTTCAGAAACCAACTCACGGACCCACTTCCTATTTGACTCACCATGTCTCACCTGAGTGTGTGGGTGACACGGCGATGTACGGCTCGTCAGAGCTGGCGGCTGAGAACGTCCTGCTTCTTCCAACTCTGAGAGAAGTCAAAGCATGTCGGCCGGCGGTCTGAGACAGGATCAACCTGCTTCGACCACACAGCACCTGCAACAGAACAACATCGTCTAAAGGCAAATAATCTGAAATATTTTCTGAAATAAACACGCTGCTATGTCCTGGAATTATTTCAAATATATTTAATCTTTTTATTTTATTCTTTGCAGATCTCTTGATATCACTCATAACTCTGTAATACACAGTTAAGATATTTAAGACATAATTAAGATGCAAGTAAGTTACTTACATTGCTTGACATTCTGGCTCGCCGCCTTCACCTTTCAACCTGTTATACAGTTAACAAAAAAAAAAATATATATACATAAAACAGACCTTCAGATGGGATGAGATTGCCATCACCTTCAACGTGCTAACATGGCTAACTAGCAACCATAGCGAAGTCTGATGCAATAAGAGTCTGTTAGCCAAAAGACAGGTTAACAGCAAACATAATGCCACTACTTACTATGAATTTGATCACGAACATATTTAAGATTGTTTTAATATTTTAAAATAAAATCAGTCAGCCTCGAAAAACAGCCAAGAGAAGTAGCTAAGACCGACACGACTAGCTGTTAGCTGCGGTTAGCTGACAGGCTGCTAATTTGTTCTGTCAGTTTCCTGTTTTTATGCTCAAAACATCAACACAAAACCTCGTTGTTATGTACAACAAACACTTCATAACGTTAGTTATGCAAACTAAACGCGATTAAAGGAGTACATACTTCTTAGGATTCCCTATCAACTTGAGCGACTGCTTTGACAAAACAACGACGGAAGCTGCCAAGGGTCAAAACCAACTTACGTTTGTGTAACCAAAACAGTGGTCGTCAAAGAGCGCGTGACGGGGTTCATACGTCAACGTTGTCGCCATATTGTGAATGGCACATGAACACAACGCAGACGAACGTATAGATACTTTTGAAAAACCCCTTTTTTTTTGGACAAAATGGTCAGATTTTTTTTCAGGCTACACACTTAAATCTTCATCAAATTATTTGTAAATTTTTGTATTCTCTACAAAGGTGAAAAGTACCTTTTAGTTTAAGTCTAAAAATAAGCTATATTGACACGCTATCTTCCCTCAATAAAAAGAGGAAGATAGCATGTCAAATTTAACAAATTAATAAATAGCTCTATATTGTTTTCTTCTCGTCTAAAATATCTTGTGTTCAATTCAACTCATAACTATAAATTGATTCTTTTTTATAATCCTTGGGTTATAGACCATCCAAAAAGTAAGAAAAAAAAATCAATCCTAAAAATAAATAGAATTAAATAGGCACATTAAATGCAAATAAAAAACATTTTATGTTAATATTTACTGTTATCCTGCAGTTATATTTGTCTCTGTAATCCCAGAGTTCATCCTAAATCTGATTACAAACGGTAGTGATAATGAATAAATAACGTTAAACTCAAATCTCGCCACAAGATGGCAGCAAATTATTATTTAATATCGATGAGGACATCATCTGAGCTGCAGCTTTGACCAGAAAACAGGAAGTATTTTCATCCCCTTTTAATTAAGTGCAATTATATTCAAACAGAAAGGTCATTTTGAGAAAAGTCATACTAAATATGCACTTTTGTAACACTAGTAAACTTTAAATTGTAGGTATTCGTATATTACTGCCACATTTGACTTACTGGGAAACTATAATAATGAAGGAATCATCCTGACAAACAGAACAAAAACAGAAAAAGAAACATCCCTCTTGTTTTCTGTCAGGGCCGCTGAAGGACAAGCAAAGCTAGTTAGTTGCTGGCGTCAACAGAAGCCTTTAACTGACCCAGACAGACTGATTGACACTTTCTCTCAGCTAACAGGATATGCATTTGGAGCTCACCCCAAACCAAAATGCTTCACTCACATGGTAGCAAACCGTATGAGTGGAGAACTTGGCTGTCAGTAAGACTCCCACAGGATCATTTGTTAAAGCATCCACCCTGGATGGAGCCCCTGTGGGACGTACATAACACACACACACACACACACACACACACACACACACTGGGATGGATGTGTGCCAGCAGCAATAAGGAGCTGGAAAATCATCTCTTTACCTCAGGCTGTGGGCTAATTTGAAGGTAGAGACTTAAGAGTTTAAGGTGAGATTTGACAAGTTGGTTTTGCCATAAAAAGTCCCGTCATCCAAACAACCAAATGTGAAATCTGTGCAACAGTGTTGGTTCATGGTCCACCTTTTACTAACCAGATCAGGAGGAGAGAGAGGATGTAGTTCAATCGATGTGTGCCAGCCAGCTGGGGCTCAAGAAAGAGACGTTTGGAGGCAGACTGGCTTTTCTGGTGGGTGAATAAAACCTTTACCACAAAGGTTAATGTGTTTTATTGGGATTTTATGAGCTCAACAAACAAGGAAATGTGTAATTTTGAAGTGAAAGGAAGTGGAAATTTTGATATTTTAAGGATGAAAATGACAATAATTTATATAAGCAACAAAAAATAAAATCAGGCAAAAGAAAGTTTTTCTAAATCTATAAAAACTTATAAAACTAACAAAAACTGCAGGTGTGTGTCTATGTCTGGTGTATTTTAGGTTTAAACATGTTTGTTTTTCATTCAGAGGGAAGAAATTCCAGAAATTTTACTCAAGTAAAAGTAGAAATACTTCATGATAAAATTACTCAAGTAAAAAGTAAAAAGTACAATGTAATAAAGATACTCCTGAAAGTAAATTTTTTCAAAAAACCTACTCAAGTACATGTAACTTCTCTGCTATTTCACATGGAGTCTGGTGTAAAATATGGCCCAGTCTCTGGTTCTGATTGTGTCTGTGAAGCCCGGCTCCCTGGACAGCAGAGTCGGGTTTATTGTGAGAGACCTCCAGACAAAACCACGAGTCAGTTGAGGTCTTTTTATTGCTGCCCTGTCAGCTCGTACAGACTCTTGGCCGGGAATCAGCAATTTTCTTTTGCCATTTTAACCTCTGTCAGAAAAACCAACCTCACATCTCACACATTTTGAACCACAAGCGCACCGTTAACAGCTCTCCAGTCCCGACCAGTGGCAGTCTGAAGGCTATTAGGGGTCTGTTTTCCATCCACTCAACCGGTGTGGGGATTTTACTCACCCCTCACCACATCACACCACATCTGGGTTATCCAAGAGACCATTCTTACCAGATTTTTATGTTTACAAAGCCATGCATCCTCTCAACCTGGGACAAAACAAAGACGATGCTAAACTTTTCCTTAATTTGTTTTTATTGATGTTGGAGATTTATCATTTTGCCCAAGTGGAGAAGTTTGGAGGCTGCCACAATGCAAAAACAAAAAACAAAAGAAAGATCATTTTAGAGCCATTTGGAGTGCAAGCAAAAGTATTTTATTTTGCCATTGAGGTTGGTAAAAATAAAAAAAACTTACTCTGAAATGTAACTTGCAAGTACAAATGCAACATACCTTCAGTCTTGGTTGTACTTTTTGAGACAAAAAAGTAACCAACTGGATTTAGTCACAAGTATGTGGCTAAATCCAGTTGGTTACTTTTTTGTCTCTGTATTGAAGTAAACAAACTTTTAGCAATAAGTATCATATGCTAATCAGTTTGTTTGCACAGTAAGTCATTAAAAAACCTGCAGCAGCATCATTCTCTAATACTTCCTGTCGTCTTCTTTGTCATTTCTGCCAGTAGTAACATCCAGTTGTAGATCACATTACACATGTGATGCGAAAAATGTGTTTCTGTTGCAGTTTTGTGAAATACACTAATTTATACAGTCAGAAAACCAACTCAACCTAATGCAAAAAAATGATCATAAAACATGTTTTTTCTATAAGGTAAATTTATTGCTGTAGTTCCAATTTGCACAATTACATGATCAATGGAAACACACCTATAGATTATTTACAAGAGCAATGTCAGGAGATAATCAGTCAGTATGATTTTTACACTATCTAAACTTGTTCATCACCCCAATCAGAAATGTTTGCATGAACACACAGACACAACCTTCTACTTGCATTTTCTTGTGTAAGTAATTATTGACTTCTGTCAAAATAACTTCCCAACGCAAAGATGACGGTCTAAAAATTTAGAAAAAACATTTCATATGAGGCGATAACATTTTTGAGACTGGAGTTCACTTTGGTTGTGGCGATTCACCGACTAGTCAGTAGCTTTAGCCTCTGGGACCAACAAATCAGGATTTATACAAAGTGAGGAGATATAAACTACTTTTTAAAGAAACACCTAAAATTTACCATCTGCTAACCATGGAGTCAACAGCAGTCCCAGGGAGGGTCAGAAACGACAGAAAACCAGTGTAGGTGTTTGCACCTGATGCTCATTTGTTGATGTCTTTTCCAAAACGCTCCCAACGCTGTTGGTGCTGCTGAGCTGTGCAATTAGGCCTTTCCCCATCCGCCAGCCTCAGGGCTGCAGCCTCTAATGAGGTAGCAGTTGATGTGTGTGTGTGAGGGAGCGTGCTGATGCGCTCAGCGCATTAAATTCTGCAGAACGCCCCGGGAATCGGGCCGCAGCACCAACCGATGCTCTGCCGGCGATTGGTGGTTAAGTCTAACATTTAGTCTCCATTTGATCAGACCGACGTCAGAGCTGGAAAAACTGCAACTTTTTTTAAATTCAAGAGAGATGTAATTATGAGGCGGATAATTACCACATTGTTAGAAGAAGAGAATACTCCAACACGTGGAGTCCCCATCATTTCACACATCATGAGAACAATGTGCTCTAAAAGCATTCTTCTTTGGAAATTATTCTCATTGCTGTTTGTCCTGGAACAGCAACTATAAATAAACATATAATTACACATCCACTCCTCACAATACCAGCAAGAGATTTAAAAAAATCAGCATGCTTTCTGGGAGAGACAATTTTTCCTTTGCTTTCTCCTCTTAATTGCCTGCTCATCCGAAGAAACTTTATAGCCTAGAAGAAAACCAGGACCACTGAGACAAATCCTTACTATTAAATAAGGAGAAAACACTAAAGAAAACCAGCTAAAACTACTTAAATGTTCTTCTAAAACTTTTTTTATTATTTGCAATCAATTTCAACATTACAGAAGTTGGGTTGAAGGCTTTTGTAATGTCTCAGAACAAGTAGCTAAGCTTCTAAAATGCCTTTACAAACCATCAAACTTGTATTTTATTTAGTTTTTCAGGATTTCACCCAGTGTATTATAAGCCTGGCGGGCCACCAGGCTTTACTTGTGCCCCACCAGGCTAAGCATTGCTTATTAATTAAAGTTTTTTTTTTTTAATGTTTGCATTTTTAAGACTTTTTAGTTGGTATTCAGATATTAATCTTCTAATATTCAAATACAACATAATTTTCAGGTGATAATTTCAAATTTTTAAACTCAAAAACACGATGAGCCACTGGCCTTAGCAAGTTTTCTGGGGGAAACCAATGATTTACGGAAATGTAAACAATTCTTAAGAGGAATTGTTTGCAATTTTTCTCCAAATATAAATCTTGAATTTCAACTCCTCTCTTAAAAAAAAAAGAGGCAATATATGTAACATAAATAACAGTAAACCAATTATTAGGCTACCATAGAGATAGAAAATGAACTACAGTCAAAGTAAAAAAGCAAAAATTAGCTTTTTTTGTCTCACCAGATGAAATTCTGAAGGTCAGGGAAGCAAAACAAGAAGGTCGTTTATAACCTATTTTGCTCTGTAAGGGAATATTTGCCTTTTCCAGGATTAGGCTTAACATTTAAAAAACACCAACATCACTCCTGTCTGCTGACAGATTGCTGCAGTAAACCTATAAAAATATTCGTGCCATTAAAATCTGTGTCATCTTGTACGTTCATATGGCAGCCCTGGAAGGACATTTTTGTGTATGTGAGTCAGCATTCATCACTTCTGAGCCACCAGAGGGAAGTTAGAGTGACATTTCTGAGTTCAGGCAAAACGTTGCCAAAGTTTGCAGCTGCACAATGTGCAGCTTAGTCAAGGACAGCTCTCCGAAAACCTAAAAAATGTTTAATACTCTGTTTTCATGATTTTCTTGCTTCATTACTTTGACGTTTCAAATCAAACACATTTTAATATCAAAGAAAACTTAAGCTGCAAAACCACACCTTTTGAATTAGCAACAGAAAACAATAACTTGTTTTACATAACATTAAAATATCAGTATAAAAAAACATTTTTGATTTTCACAGATATTTCTTATATATATTTTTAGGTGGAATAGTTACAATAGAACCTTATTATCCAAAAACTTAAAGATGATAAGAAATGCTAGAAAATGATTAGAGAATATTTGATTATGAGTTACTTTTTAATTTATTCAAACTAATATTTTGTCTTGAAATGTTACTTTGTTACCCAAAATATTTTACAAAATATTTCTTATTACACCAAATAATTTGTAGTTAAAAAAAAAAACTATTTTGTTTTTAAACTTTTTTAGAAACCAAATATTCATCTAAAAATTAAGACAATAAGGTTCTTCAAATGTAACTAAAATTATATTTCAGTTATTTCATGCTCTAAATACACCAGGTTTAAAAAATAACTTTATACAGAAAAAAATATTCACTCTTGTAAAATAATAAATTTTTAAGGCATATTTTAAAATGTCAATCAAATAAGACAATATTTAGTCATGTTATTAAATACTTTAAAGATTTACTCCCACAAGAGAGATTAATTTGACAGAAGAAAATGCCTTTCTAATTGAGCAAACTTAATCCACGTCTGGCTTTGTCTTACTGAGGAAAAAACATAAATAGCATCATATTCTATTAAACAGAAATATGTTGTGTTCAGATATGGACTGGAACCGGCCGAAAGACAGTAGATAACCTGGAAAATATACAAGAAGGGGACGAATCTAATTAGCATATATTTGCATAATAACGTGTCAGGGAATAAAGGAGTGGAATTAGAAATCTGCACCCCCTGCTATGTGAAAATAAAGACAGACATCTTGGAAACATGGACACAGAAAAGTGTCTGTCAAAAGGAGAATGTGCACCATTGTTTCAGCCAGATGCAACAAGATGATCTCCTCCCAGTTTCCCACAGCCTCGGGCCGAACGACACGCGGCGGCGCGGTGACAGCTGTGTGGCGCAGAGATTGCGATGCCACGGCTCTTAATGCCCCGCTAACCTGTGCTTTCATTTTCCATTTCTCCTCTGGAAAACTGGGGAAAATTATAGGGAGTGTCACATCTAAGAGGTTTTTTTTTTGGTTTTTTTACACTCAAAGCCTGAAGGTAATGTGTTGGCTAATCTCAGTGGACAATGCCGCTGTGGAATGAAACATGAATCTCACTTAAAGTTCTCCAATAAAACCCATTTTCTGGGGGAAACAACAGGGAGCTCAAGGCAGGTTGAGCCTAACTGGTATCGATTTGTTCATGAAGCTGCCTCTTCGGCTTTGTGACCTACTTTAACAATCAAAGCTGTCATGCTAAAGTTTTCACACCTCTTGGACTTTATTTTTTTTTTTACATTACAAGCTAAAACATTACAAGTTTTTGCTTGTAAAACAAAACATATTTTGATTTAATTTTATGTGATGGGCTAACACAAACTAACACATGCTAGTTTGTGTTAGTCCACACAAACTAGCATGTGTTTGTGATGCTAACACATGCTAACACAAACTAGCACCAGCATGTGCTAGTGTGTTAGCACACACAAACTAACATCTTTTCACTAGCAATTCTGCATTTTTTAGGTCAAAATAGATAATGCAATTAATCTGCACTATGGAATGTCAAACATTTTGAAATAATAAACTAATGAATGTTTTATAAAAAAGCGTAACAGACAGACCACTTTGGTCAAGAGGCAGTTTCCCACTAATTTATGCTAAATAATGTGGCTAGCATGTTAGCATCCAGATTTTATCGATGTATAACATCTGAGGTTTCCCTACCACAAATGTCCACTCACACCAAGCTGGTAGTGTTAAAACTATTAACATTTTGGATGACCCTCCCAGTAAATGTGCCCACCATCCTTAAACAAGAAAGCAGATTATCTGAACAGACATGTGGAGGTATTTCTGTGACTTACACACACACATCAGGAAGCCGAGGGCAGATTTGGCTTGATGCCGCCGTCCAAAATACAGAACCAAAAGGGCAAGATTTGTCTCAAAGGACAAGGTTGCTGCTTAAAAAACGTCTTTGCAATTTCAAGTCAAAGGAAACATCTAATGGATATTTATCTTTACATTTTATCTCATTTTGTTGTAAATATAGCACATGGTAAGACAGAAATATGTTTATATTTTCTCTTTAATTTGACTTTTTTTCTTTCAAACCTGACATGAAGGGCCTCCTTTATCAGTAACCATGTTAGGAAAAAGAAATAAACAGCTTAAAACTAATTATCAGGTTAGGAGATGTAGCTGTTCAGCATCCAGCTGCAGGCTAGTTGCCAAAGCAGACTGATTAAATCACCAGTTTTATGTTTTTCTGCTACTTTTAAAAGAAGAAATATTCTTCAGAATAATTATATATAAGTAGTAGAATAGTATATATTATTTTTGCAGAAGCAGTAATAATTGTATATTTCTGTTTAAACAAAAAGCATTAGGTAACAGCATTTATGTGCAAACTTTGACTTTTGTATAGATCTTTCTCCATCTTAGTGCAATTAAAATTAAGAGTTTTGTTAAAAAATATTACAAATTTTCCTTCACAAAACATTTTTCACCAGAATGATTAAGTCCAATCATGTATTTTTTTTTAATTTGTCTGATGACTTGTTCTACAAACCAAAACACGGCCACACTTCACTGAGTTTGGTGTTTTCCATAAAACCTGCAGCTCTTCCCCTCTGGTGTCGCCTGGTTTCATTTCCTGGCTGGGTGCCGGCGTAGCGAACAGAATTGTTTCTATATCGTTTGCGCCGGACAAGGTGAGCGCGCTGGCCTCGTTCAATCAGACGTGGGCGATGATCCGACCAGGACTGACCTAATTTGGTGGGTTATCCCTGATCTGGTCATGTTACTGTCAGCAAAGCATGCTTCCGTTTAAAATCCCTGCAGCTGTTAGCCATGCAGAGGTAAGGAAGGTCGTCTGGTTTGATCATGGGTTGCATACGATTCAGAAATGTTCTGGTAAGTCCACATAAAGCTAACGTAGAGGTGTTTTTTCCCTAGGCTAATTAATACAAACGGAGATGCACTATATCCTTTACCGTATTGATTCACCCACCATTTCAAAGGTCAGAATAATCCATAGGCACTGTGTCCCAATCACCAAATAAAATAAAGGTGTACTGGTAAAAGGAAGGAGAGCCAATAAAAACAATCTGCATCTGTAGCAGCTCCTCTCCATTACTGAAACATGTTTTCATCTTTTACAGTTAAAAAATCTACAAAACTCAAAACCAGCGAACATAAATAAATCACTATTGACCTTTTCACCGTGTTTTAAAGCAGATAGCTGCCTCTGACACTTTGGAGCATTTCTAAAATGAAAAACCGCAACAAATACAGCTCTGACAAAAATGAGAGATTTTCCACCAAATATTGATTCTGAACTCTTCCTGAGTTAAAACATTAGTATTGTTGTTTCTAAATATAAACTTGTTTTCTTTGCATTATTTGAGCCCTGAAAGCGCTTCACCTTTTTCGTTATTTTGACCAAATAAATAACATTTTAGCTTGGAATTTCAGAAACATGCTGTCAGTAGTTCAAAGAATAAAAGAACAATGTTCATTTTACTCAAACATGTACTTATATATACATATACATCCAGGATGTGTGGGGTCTGCAGATATGATCCTCTCTGCAAAACTTATGGTTTGCTGAAACAGTTTCCTTAAAAGAAATCACATTTCTACCTGGAATGTGTCAAATGTAGCTCTACTTTCACACAATATAAGGATGTGGAGAGGATTCTTACTCCACCAAGATCCTCGTATATCAGAAGAGGGTGAAAGTTGCTAAATTAAATAGGAGAAGAAAAAGATTTAGCAACACAAATCAAAAACAGAAGGAAACAATCAAGGTTGAGGAATGAGTTTATGTTTGCAACAAAGGTTTAGGTTTGCAACTGTATTAAATGTATTGTTTTACAGTGATTTTTACATTTACAGATGATTTTCTCTCAGTTTTTGTGCCTTTGTTAAAAAAAATATAAACTATCCCAAACAATAAGAAAAAGTTTTAAAAATATTTATGGACTTCAAACACAGACACATCTAATCTATAAAAAAGAAAAATTTGGAGTTATAATTTAAATATCTTATATCTCTCAATGGATTACAGCTATTGATCCACTGGTCAATCTACCTCTAGGTCAGAAATCGGCTGTTTGCTCAATCAATCGCCACCTCACCACTGCCTATCTGCCAATCAATACCTTTAATCTTTCCTCACCAATCTCTTCCATCCTCTGCTTTCTCTCAAGCTGCAAAAATCTCATAGCTGAGTCCAAATTGGACAGGAAGATCCAAATCGTTACCGTGAAAAGGCGCCAGCTGATCGTAATCTCAAGGTGGATGCAGTCATCGCCCTGATAAAATCTATTTTATCATAGAAAAGCAGGAAAGTGCAGAACTCTGAACATTCGGTTAAGAGATGCAGCGAACTGCTTAATCACGCTTTATTGTTTCATATCTGCCATAAAAGGACCAAATAAGTGAATAGAGACGACTGAACCATGGTGACCTGAAGGTCTGTTGGGCTTTTTTCAATTCCCAAGGGAAGCAAAAATCCTTGAAGGGTGAGGAAGGTAAACAACCTCTTCCCTGTAAGAGCTGCTAACTTGTAAATTAACCCATTGAAATCCTGGTGGTTTAATTTAAGTTTAATTTTACGTCTTCCCTTCTGTTTCAGCGACGCACTGCTGTGTCACGTAAAATCTCATTTGGAGTTTCCACTCAACAAATCCAGGTTTTTCTCATCTTTGAGAGTTTTGTGTTTGAACAAAAGCTGAGATTAAATATCCATCTCTTCATTCAGTAATATGCTCCACAGACAGTCCTGCTTTTGTATCCTGGTTTCTTTTGTTGCCGTTGGGAACGCAGACCTATTTGGTTGCAAAAGGGAAGTAGGTCAAAGGTTAACCTCCAATGGCATTTTTACATTTTCTGGGAGGATTGTGATGTAGATTTAGAAACAGGCTGCAACACATGTTTTCTGGAAATGAAGAAAATATATATATATATATATATATATATATATATATATATTTGTTGAATTTCACTCACTACAAGCTTATGTTTGAGATTGCAGTTTCTTAACTCAAGAATATTTTTTCTTGCATCTGTAAAGATGTTTTATGGAATATTTATATCTACTTTTACTTTTAAAAAACACCTTCTGGATCTTGGCAGAAGGTCAACAAATTTTTCAATATAAATGAAAAATATGCAAGACAAAACACAATTCAAGAAGAAGGATGGAGGAAATCAAGTCGAACAGAACCAAACCCAGCCGTCTTTATGTGCGCTGATGCTGCAGGAGTGGGGGGCATCTTGACAAAGATGAATAGGTTCTGACAGCACATTACAAAGCCTTTAGGCCGGGCCGGGCTCTGGGTGCTGAAGGGTGGAGAGGGTGAAGGACAAAAACGCAACACAAGCCTTCAGGTTTCCTTTATTATCCACATGTGAGGCAAAGCTTTCTGCAAGGCAGCCAGCTTTTCAAACTGTTCAAAATATCCAATGAAACCAGTCAAATCTGGTCTGCTTTACTTTTTTGTCACT
The DNA here is from genome assembly GCF_001443285.1 of Poecilia latipinna. Lineage (NCBI taxonomy): Eukaryota > Metazoa > Chordata > Actinopteri > Cyprinodontiformes > Poeciliidae > Poecilia > Poecilia latipinna. Next base: position 41,179 of record NW_015115277.1, read on the forward strand.
CATTAATGTGTCAGTGTGCTTAAATATTATGTTTTCAATCAAATCACTGCAGTTTTTATCTGTTTACTGCCAAATTACATCGTTCAGTCCCTTCAGTTATTCAGTTCAATTATGGTGGAAATTAACCCGAAATCAACAAATTTTTTATGCTAATACATAATTGGGAGTAAAAATTGTCAAAAACTTTCTTACTTGTACTAAACAGCTGCCTCAGCCATGTCAGATTATAATCCATAATCTATATAAAAAGTTGCATTAATCGTCATAAATAAGCGCAAATATTTCCAAATTAGTACCACAAACACTTTGATTTTTATTGCAAAAAATCCCAAAATCCTGGAGGGACTGAAAAGATGTTCAATAATATTATTTAATTTTAAGGATTCATTGATAGTTAAATAGTTTGTGAACAGATTTGATCAATACATCCTTGAACAACTGGCCCTTTAAGAGGATTCATGATCTTGATTTGACCCAAAACAAAAATGAGTTTTGACGCCCCTGATTCAGATAACACAACCACCTTTAATATTAGGCAAAAATAACTTAAGAGTATATTTTTAAAAAGCAGTTTAAAATGTTTTCATGGAGAAAACGTTGACCAGCAAAGTCACTTAGAGCATTAAAGCTAAAAGAATAAATATTTGTGAATGTGTGTGTACAGCATTTAGAAAAACATCATAAATCAGACAAGGAAGGAAACATAAATCATGTTTTCTATCAAAACAGCCTGAAGGAGAACGTCTGACCGTCAGTCAGTGACCTTAAGCCTTAAAGGGCACACAGGTTAACGAGCAGATTAATGATCCAAAAGACATTAGCATGTCCCCCCAAAAGGTTTAAAGAAATTAATAAAACATTTGAAGTTTATAGCAATTGTCACCTAACCTTATAAAACAATGTTTGTATATTTAGCCAATAAGCCTAATTAGGGTTTGAATAATTTTGACCACAACTATTTTCATTTTAAATGGGATCTTTTGACTTTTTTGCCTGCCTTAAACGAATTTAAAATTGTGTACTTGGCAAAAATTAAATAAAAGTGATTGATATCAGCTGTCCTGTCTCAAAATAAACTATTCAAATAATAATTTAGCGAATACTAAGATTTTCCTCCAACTGGCAGAAAGAAAACTAAACAGAAACCAGACATTTTCTCTTTTTCTTCCCTCTGGAGATGTTTGCTTTATTAGAGACAGTGAATACCTCCCCTCCTCTGAGTAAAGCAACCCAAGCTTCTCGATGTGACGAATCTGTGCAATTATCTGAGAAACCTTGAATGATTGTTGCCACAAATGTAGGAATTCACTCCACCGCTCCTTCATCCTCTGAAGTTGCTCCCAGCCAACCAGAACTCAGCTGCTTTCTTCCAGAGCTTAGTAAAGCTAATAAAAAACCAACTAACCTTTTACTCTGAACGCACAAAGTCACCCCTAGTAGCTTGTTCACATGCGTACACAACGCATCAGCAGCTGGAAATGAGGGTCAAGGACGCACGGGACTAACAAGACAGTCGAGAGCCAATGGCTTTTTGAAAACAAACCAATGCGCAGAGACAGAAATGAAAGAAAGCTATCAGAAGAAGCAGCTGGATTGGCCGTGACAAGGCACTGATGGAATTGAAAGGCTCCACCAGAGTAGAAAGGCCTGCCATCAGCAGTTCTGTGCCTTCAGGTAACGAGCAAATAACGTGAATTCATTTTCCTGCAGATGCACTTAGTGCGACAGCGAAGGCGCTGTGATTCCTGCGAGAGTGCTTTCCTTTGTAGCCTGGCAGGGCAACGAGGGTAAGTGAGAGAAGCAGCTGCATCTGGTCGCACCGTCCCTCACAGCAGATAACTTCCATTTGTGTCGCCCCGCTGTTGGCATGTGTGTTTTTGCTGAGCGCCCAAAATAAGGGGTGAGAAAAGTAGGACTGTTCCCTGCTAACTAAACCCAGCACAGATATAAAATAGCTCTGAGTCACTGTCCCCTCGCCAGATGGAGGTGAAGCTCCTTTTCCAGACGGGCTTCACTCAATTACCCAGTGGCATTTTGGTGACCTTGCACAAGACAGTAATGACCTCTCCATGCTGCTGAGCTCTTGTATTTATTTTTTTCCTCCTCTCTTTTAAAGGGTATGGCAAGCTTATATCACAGCAGAAGCTGATTGATGCCTTGGGTGGATGACCTCATTTCAACTATATAAGGACAACAACAAATCCATTCCTAAGTCTCCATTTCAGCACCTACTGGGTTAGCCTGTGTTGGGAGAAATGTTGTATTTCTAATTTTAAATGTTTTTATGTGTTCTTTCTGTTTCAGAGAGAAGGTATTCAGAATCTCAAAACCTAAGATATTGTTCTAGGTGTTGGGATTAGCCCTGGGGATTGGGCTAGAGATATCCCTCGGGATTGAGATTAGCACCAGAACTTGACATAGCCCCACAGATTGGGATTAGCCCTAGGAATTGGACTAGAGATAGCCCTGGGGATTAGAATTAGCCTTAGTATGAGAGATAGCCCTAGAGATTGGACTAGAGATAGCCCAATCCCTTAACCTCATACACCAGCTCCTGTTATTTTGCCACCAGTTCCAGTGATAAATTAGTGACTATGATGCAATGAATTGTCTGGTTCAAAATTTCACTTGACATTTGTGATATTGCAGGTGGTTAATCCAACTGGAGAAGACTGCGTTGCTTTTTTTTTGCATTGATTTTTGAGCCAAGGCTCAAACACCAGGCGTCCACTGATGAGTCTCTCCACTCAGGCAGGCAACGTCTGCCTACATCTGTATGATGTCAAGATCCTTAAATCACTCTACTGCTATAAGTTTGTTGTAGATTGACAGAAAGAGTTAATTTGTTTGAAGCAAATTAATTATATTTCTATCCATTTGCATCTTGTTCAACAACAGTTTCTTTTTTTTATGAAAATGATGTTCCTACATCTTTGATGATTACAGTTTTGTTCATTATCACTTGCCAAATGGGTTTTCTCAGTCAGACCTCATTAGCGCTGTGCATTGCTCCTTGGCCTCTTCCTCATATTGCAGTGCCTCAAATAGCTTCAGGCATCGCTGACATTAAACCATAATGCGTTGATTAGTGACGACAGTGACCAGAAATTGTCTTTCTTAAACACACCTGCTTGACACACTCCTATAGAAACCGCTGACTGGTAGTGGCATGAACACTGGGATTCATTGCTACAAACTACCTAATTAGTGCAGATTGGTTCAATATCTAACATGTCGGCTCAGAGTTTGTCATTGTGAGTTTGATTTTTTGAGATGTCGCTTAACACAGTGGCTACAGCTATTTTGTTGACAGTGCTATGGTGACACCCTGAGGCCTTTGTGCAACTCCTGCATAGAGTGACAACAGAGCAGCAAATTTACCTTACCAATGCAAATGAAACGCCATTAATTAATTTATAAACCAATAACATAAAAGGGATTGCTTCAGGTTCTTGTGGTGCAATAAACCAGCATGTTTCCCTAAATTATATCTGAACTGATGAAATTAATTTAGAGAAAAAGAAGCCCTATCGGGGTTTTACAGAGTCTGCAGAGCGGCTCAGTGAGATATCATTTTCAGCTTCCTGGGGGAATATGCCACTGTTCATTTAATCTCTGGCTCCCTGCGACACTTCTCCTTAAAGGGGCGGAAACAAAGGAGGCTGAGAGAGAGAAACACAACTCATGTTTCATTAAATCAGTGGGAAGCCAAAAAGCAATCAATTGCTCAAGGCGACTTTGCCATTTTCTTATCCACAGACATAGAAATCGAAGAAGACATGGTAAATTAAAAGCATTATACGACATATGAGTGAAAGCCATTGTCGGGGTTCTTTATGCACATATGAATCCAGTCAGTCATGAATATTCAGTGTCATTTTGTACATATTCAGTCTTATTGCTTAAAAGCCACACGGGGCTAAAAAGCAGCTCTGTAAACAGTACTGTAATTTTTTGAAAGGAACTAGATAGCAGCTAACAAATGTGTAGAAATTTGCAAGAATGTAAAAAAAATATTTGACATAAAAAAGATTATATTTCAACTTCTTGGACATTTTTACAGTGTTGTGTGAAACTCTGAGTTCACCTTAATCTTCACACCCAGAAATAAGTGTTAGAAGTTGCCCTCAGAAGTCATTTAAATAGTAAAGAGTCCACTTGCTCTACATTCAGTCTAACTGAAATTGAACAATTATGCAGAGAAAAGTGGGCAGAATATAATTTAGTAGACACAACAAACTAGAAGAATACATGCTCAAAAGACTAAAGAGTGTTCTACAATGAATGAGGAGGCTAACTAAAATAATTTGGCACATTTCTCAAATTTTGATAGCGTTGAAAACTATTTCCTTATATCTCACAATTCAGCACTATTTTGTGTTGCTCTATCTGATTAAATGCCTCTAAATTCATTTATGGTTGTGAATACTGCACTGTAAACAATAAATAATCGATCATCCTTCTGCTAACTTTGGGCGCTAGCTTCACTGGGAGGAAATACTGCTATGCTATGCATGTTGTTTTCACAATCTCTCAAAGACATCTCTGCTTTGCAGCGTGAGTGTCACAGGATGTGACAGCAGGCTGTAGAGACCACAGTGCCTTGCAGTGACACTCTGTCCACTCGCATCAACAGTATCGGCCCCTACTGGGGCCTGTCACCGCGCTGCCTTCAACCACCTGCTCGGGGGGGAAATAAACAGCCATGGCAACACCTGTCCACATCTGGCACCTTCGCAGCTACCCAGTCACTGCTTTATGGGTCACCAGAGGGTGGCTGCTTATTTTTCTGATGGTTACATTCAGATAGCTCACAGGCTACTGGTGGTACAGCAATATCGCTTTGCAAAAGGTGTTAATTCACGTCGTTGAGTCGTGTCTGGGAAAAAAATAAATGCTGTATTTCATATAAAAGGCTAACAAATTCTTGCCTTTAGAGTTTAAAAAAAGATAATTTATATAAGAAACACTTGCTTAACTCTGGTATTGATGTAAAATTAAATAAAAACAAACATCTGCATAAATCTTACAAAAGAGTCACCAAACTTTCGACTAGTACGGTTAAGCTAGGCTAAGCTAATGCAAGCTAAGCTAACTCTGGCATCACATTTGGCATTTTTCTGCATTCCTGGTCCAAAAAAATTAAGTTTGTGCTCTCTTAAAATGTTGAACCACTCATTTTCCCAAATATGTTTGCCTATGCATTGCTAAGCATTGCTTATTTTTAAGAAATGTTTGCTTTTTTTAATACTTTATAGTTGGTGTTTTAATGACACCCAGTTATCAAGTGATAGTTTCAAATTTCCTGTCAACTTGAAACATTTTTTAACTCAAAAATACGATGGGCCGCTGGATGAGTGACTGCCCTGGTGCCCAAACACCAAACACTGGACACTTTCCATTCAATCTGATTGTGCTTGAGTACAAATAGTTAAAACTTTCACTCAGAAGTGGAAAGCTGATGCACCACAGCAAACTTGCAGTGTTAACTGGTGGAAAAGGTCGCTCCAATTTTTTCTTATTTGTAAAACTTCCTGAAAACTATTTCCCCGTAAAAACTCTTGTAAGCCAATTAAAAGACCTGTGTTTCATCGACGTATTGGGTTTACATAAAGCAGAGCAGTGCATTAATAAAGAGCTGCAGATGTCTAAACTCTGGAAGTAAAAACCATCGTAATGTAAAACGATCCACTCCTCCACAGCACCTGTTCCACCGGTGACTCAGCCAATCTGCTGGCTCAGTTACATTAGCTGACATGCTCTATGTCAGGATCCATAAAGGTGCTTAAGGCTGACACACACACACACGCACACACACGCACACACACGCACACACACTGAGGCAAACCCTGCTCTCTGATTTAATCCAGACAATTCTGCATTTGAGAGATATGCAGCTTGCCTTTGTTAAGCCACTACTCTTTGCCTGGAACAAGAAAAGCTGATTTCCTTTTTGACAGCCTGGAAGTAAATAACGAAACCACAAAGAGCCAGAAGCGTCAATCTGTTTGCTTTTATCATGAACAGAAAGAGAGTGAAGCCAGAGGATCATGTTCAATTTGGATATTATATTAAATGACAAGTTTTTGTTATTGTCTTCATTGATCTCCAAAGTGAATTTTGGAGTTGTCAAGGACAAATGGTTTTTAAAGAGCTTATAAAAAGTATTCGCCATTTTGTTTTCTAGAACAGCAACTATTGCATTAATATTCACCCTTTCCAGGATGTGGGAAGATCTAGACCAAACATATCGGCAGCGACAAGTTTTACAAGCCAAATTTGCAGTACCGTAACTCTGCCACACTTTGCGCTTTCCACCCAATATCGGGTTATTACGGTAATTTCACTGGCGCCATTGCAGGGAGCATGTGTTTCTTTGGTTTAATCTGATGAAACACTCTTAATAGATGGTAAATTGTGAAAATAACTGCTAGATATTACAGGTTCCAGTAGTTATGGAGAAATTGGCAAATATATATTTACTCACAGAACATTTAACGAACTGCGTACAATTAAAATAAACAAAAATATCCAAGATTTGAAACTTAGGGCTCTGGGGGTTTAAACCGTTTCTGGTGATTTTCTTTTGAAAGGTGGATCGTGTGAGAAAATAAATTGTCAATTTATGTTTCTACATTTGCTCTTTCCATTTTCCTCAACCTTGACATCCATTTTCTAATCCTACAGTCTAAAAATGGGCCCCAACATCCTTCCTTGCCCTGGTTATTCACACAAACATAAATGCATCAGAATATGCGGCTCCAAACATGTTTTTCACTGTCATCCAGTGTCACGTGAAGAAAAACAGTTCATCTTCTCACACATACAAACACATACACAAACACCTCGGGTCCTTGCAGTGACATTGCCTGCAACAACCAGAGGGCAAAGTGTGCGTGTGTGTTTCCACGTGTGCAGAGTGCAAACAAGACTGCGTGTGCATCGCTGTCTCTGTTCGCGGAGAGGAGCACGTCATGTTTACACAATGTGACAAGCAAATCTATATTGTAGTGGAAGAAAAAGAAAAAAAAAACCAACCACTGAAGTCGTCAGCCTCGGTATTTGAAAAGATAAGTCGTCTATAAACCCCGTCCCAGATGTGACATTTCTGGGTCTCTACCAGCGTGGAAAAATTGTCTTACACTCGAAAACGTGAAGCCGCAGCAACTCGCAGTGATTTTTGCGTTTTGTGCTACTGTCAGTGAGTCACTTGTGTTAAGGATTTCAGGTTTAAATCAGCCAGTTTGCTCAAGTTGTATGGGATTCTTCCTCAAATACACATTCTGACTATTTGTAGGCCTTTATTGTTGCTCTTCATTATACAAGCGCCACTGACATTCCTGCAACACATTGTATGCAGAAGGTTTGAGAATAAAAATGTTGACATATTTGGGTTGTTTGGGTTTTAATAGAGCTGCAAAAAGAGAGATTTTTTTTTAAATCTCTGAAAAGTTATGAAGTGCTTTTACTAAAAAGTATTTAAAGAGACTGCATAAAAACATCACACCAGGAGAAAGACAACAAACTTTGCATCCTGAATAGTTCAACTGAAATTATGACAAACTTCACTGCCTTGTGCAGCTGAACTGTGAAGTAAGCAGCTGTTTAAAGTGCATGCGATATTAACATTGATTTTCTTTCATGGTTGTGAGAACAGAGTATTATATTTTATGTGCTGAGTAAGAACAATTCTGGTCAGCGGTCCAAAGCAGACTCCGGCTTATTGCATCGCTTCATAGCTGCTGATTCCATCAGAGTGACCTCTGGCAGTCAACATTAAGGCAGAGGCGTAATTTATGAACAGTAAGAACAATACTGGGTTATTCTTAGCCCAGTATACCTAACCTATGAAAGCTGGGTATAGATGATGCAAATAAAAGCAGTGTAATAAGAAGCAGCTTCACACAAGTTCATAAACACATGAAACGCATGAACTCAAGCCAAACTTGTGACGTTTCGCTTATTCATCCCTGCTATAGCACACTTTTCCCAACATGTCAGCGAGTTTGCACGCTGCCATTCCATCGGGAATCACTTGAAAGAAGCATCTGACTGCCGCTGTGCTTGCTGCAAGCCTCTAAATAGACTCCCGATGCTGTCCCCCGGCTTTCAGAGCGAGTAGGAAGCCAGTAGAAAGAAAACACAGGAGATAATAACCAACGCATCAAGCTGGACTGATATCAAAGCATCCAAGCTGACAAGGAGGCTTCTTAACCAGGAGATGAATTAAAATGTTACATAAGGCAGCTGCCATCTTGTTTGTGCTCTAAATGTTCACAAGGAAATGCTTAAGTTGGATTTAACTTGATTATCCTAAAATCATCTTCAAGTAAAAATGGCATGCTTCAATATCTTCTGGTACGATGGCATATTAAAGCCGTGCTAAGGAAATAAAATTACAAAAATAAAATCATAGTGTTACGAGAATAAAGTTGAAATATTACTTTTTTTATTTCCCTAGCTTGACTCTATAAATCTGTCGCATGTTGGTAACATTATACAGTAATTTCTTTTTTTATTGTTTTAAATCAAGTGACAGCGTTAAATAATTTTTAAAAAAGGTTGATTTGTGTCAAGACAAATCAAATTGTTTTTGTTTGGAGTCTTGAAGTAAATAAGCTAACAAATCTTATTCATTTCTGCATTTATGTCACCCAAAGAAAACCAGAGTGAATAAAAATGTTGCTTTAAATTATGATTTCATTAACTGAGAAAAGAAACAGATTCCTAAACCAGCCTAGTTTTGTGAAAATGTAACTTATTGTTCAACAGGTGTAAACTATTTGCCAAATTTTTTAAAAATTACTTTGTTGAAATTGTATAATTGTGCGTTTATCCCTAGGAGTTTTTAAACTCTGTCCTAGTCATTACCTTTCAAACTGAGGCTTCAATTCTCACTGTAAAAAAGATGAAAAGGAGAAGAAATGAAAAGCTAATATTGATCGGCGTTCTGCCTGTCAAATCTAAGCATATAGCATTATTCTTTTATCTCCAGACTCAACCCACCTGATCAATACTTCATGATCCGACTGGGATATATACTCTGGGTTTCATTATTTCTTCTTTTTTTTTTAAATAAACAGAGATATAACCACTAATAAAAAGCATTGTTCAGCCTCAGTGAGGAAAGTGCTTTAACGTGTCCCAAGGTGCATTAAATATCTTGAAATCTGAGATTGTGAAGCAGATGTCAACTGAATCCTGAAAGGAAACTGGTTTCCAGGATGTTTAGAGAGCTCAGCCCTCCTCTTGCCCCCAGTAAGTATCTCTTGTATTTCCTTACTTCTTCCTCTTCCTCTGCTTCTCTTTTGAACCCCAGCAGCGTCACGCCAAGCTGAGAGGAAAGACGTACGGAAAGAGAGGAGCGGAACAGGACTTCCTGCGTCCAGCTGTTCCAGCTCAGTTCACAACTCTGCAGCATAATTCCCTAATAGGATCATGCTATATGACATACATTCCAGCAGTCATTGAATCCATAAATTAACTTCTTGTAAAAGCGTACATTTTGCAAATAAAGCCATGAGTTTAATTAAGACTTAAATATATTTTGTGATTGGCCAGGAGCAGACTTAAATATTAAATTTAACTTTTATGCTTTAAATCTCTTAGTTTTTTTTTTTTTTTGGATAAAGATGAGAAACAATGATCATCCTAGAATTATCAGTTTATTCTTGCAGAACTTAGTTATCAATACAGCTCTGCAAAAAATTAAGATTAGTTTCTCTGATTTTACTTTTTATAGGTTTATGTTTGAATAAAATGAACATCGTTCTTTTATTCTATGAACTACTGACAACATGTCTCCGAAATTCAAAGCAAAAATGTAGTATTTGCAGAAAATGAGAAATGGTCAAAATAATAAGGAAGCAGATATAATGATTTCATACCTCAAACAAGTTCATATTTATTTAGAAAGAACAATACTAACATTTTAACTCAGGAAGAGTTCAGAAATCAATATTTGGTGGAATAACCATCAGATTTTCAAAGGGATTCAGTGCAGATGTCTCATCTTTTGCTGTGATATTTCAATTAATGCAAACCTTTCCTGTGCCTTAATGTCTCCTAAGCCGATTAATTTGCCTTGCCGTCCAATGTGACCTCTTGGTTTTATCTTCACCTGTTTGTTGGACTCTGTTGTTGACATGAATCAATTACAGGTGAGATGTAACCATTAAAATCCATCCATCCCTGTCCAACACAACAGAGCGAGCGGCTGAAAGAGATTTTATTTTGTTTGATCCCAACTCAAGGTCATGAGTCAGTGCTCCTCTTGTACACAATGTCAGCAGAGATCAATGTGGAGCCAACATGGATGGCTGCCGGGTTACATGGTACACTTTGATCCATTATTAATTATCTAGAGGTGCAGCTTTTTGGTGTTTTATGCAGTTGGACCTGTGAAAAGGTTTTTTTTTTTCTGTGCACAAAGAATAGTGAAGCAATACAAATTTGCCCTTGACAAATCTCTTAGGAAAATATTTCTTGTTTGAATGTTTGTCATCTTGAATATTGCCGGTTATTAAGTCTTTGTCATTTATCTATTGATGTCTCACCGATACAGACAAAAAGGAAAAGCAGGTAAACACATTTCAGTGAATCAATCATTTTAGTAAACAATGCCCAAGGTATTGCTCTCCGTCTATAGCCACAAGCTTTTGTGTTGCCTAGATACAAAAACAAAAGGTGTCAGCAAACCTTTTGTATTCTGAGGGAATATTTTAAACATGTGAGCAAACAAAACTGCTAGATTTTACAAAAGAGTGTTAAAACGCAAAAACAAAGACTAGTGTTGGGTTGCAGACACGTGACCTGGATGACGCGCGAAATTCAGATGGAGATCCGGAAGTAGATTTCTCCGGGTCAAAATGGATCACAGTGACTAGCTAATGCTCTACATGGGCTGGAACAAACAATTTATCTAAAAAGAAATGTGCGCATATTTATGATCCATATTGTCTCAGTAAGAAAAGACTTGTCATAAAATCTTGAGGATTTACCAGGCGTCGAGGTGATCGACATAACTAACTATCTGGAGCTGCAGACCTCATATTGTAGGACGAACCAGAAGAAAGTTTTCAAAATTATTTAGTTTCAGGTTGGGTCAACGATTTAGGGTCCAAAGAAGCATTAGTTTATTTCTTCCTCTGCCCAAAATGCAAATTTTACAAATGCTGATGGGTTTTCCCAATGGTAATTTTCCAAGTAAAGTCATACTGGTTGCAAATTAAAGTCAACTTAAACAGTCAGTAAGTAACTTATGGCTTGCTCCACTACTTTCTTTGCATTATGCCCTGCCAGAGCACTTCAACCGCATGATTATTTGCTAATAAAAGCAGGTTACTTTATGTTCATGCGTTTCTACTTCACTGGCACTAGACCAAGAAGCTCTTCAGGGGCCTTTTTACTGTGTGACAATATAACACCATTAAAATGCTGGCAGCCACAAATGGAACAGAGAAATAACTACTTAAATTTTAATGAGTGCAGTCGCAAGAAATGTAGGAATTAAGGCAAATTCTGTGTACAGAGTGACTCAAGAGCTGGAAATGGCATTCTCCTTCCCCTGTATTTCTGTCAGACTCAGCGTGGCTTCAAAATCCGAGAAATTTAAGATTAAACGCCCAAATGTAAGCTTTCAAACCTGAAATGTACTTTTCAGTTGCCATCCAATGTTTGTGGAAGATCTTTTTTTAGTGCTACATTTTTGCTTTAGAAGAAAAACCTGATTAAATGATGTTGGCTGAAGCATTTTAAAATTTTCCAGATGGTTGGGGAAATCCCGGGAGATTGGCAGTGGGGGTAAGTCTCCCCCTCTCGTTCAATTTAGTTTCACTTTTTGGGCCCCCACCTCGTTGGGACTTTGAGTTGTTCGTAACCTCATTGAGATTTAATTGCTTTTGGCTGCGGAGCCCTTTAGGGAGAAAACTGGCGGCTGTGTAGGATTCCTGCGCTAGGCGGGACTCAGACTCACTTTTTCACAGTTTTAGAACTTCATTCCCTCATAAATAAAGACCAAGGTTTCTAAGCAAACTCGGTTTTCTCCTGTATATTTCTACAATTTAATGGCAAGGATTTCTGCTCATAAAATAAATTACGTTTTAAAAGCTGTAAAGCCATTCGACTGGCTTTAAAGTAAAGAAATCTTTTCACGCTGCTGCTGCGGCGGCTTCGCTCCTTTGTGTTGCCACTTAAAAGAAGAACCTTGTTTCTTTCCCCTCCCAGTGGCTTTTACACTTTTGTCTCTGTACATCGACTGAGGCGTACGCTCGCACTCAGGAAGGAGTGCAGCATTCTTGTGATTTCACCTTGAAATGAATAAATCCTTTCACAGCAGACTGATTTTATCGGGTCTGGGGGAAGCTAAGGTAAAACATGCACTCTGAACTCAGCACGCTGCTGGCTGCTCTCTAGTGAATGTTTCCGAGGAGGCTTCTAATAATAGTGCTGCTGCGCCGTCTTCCATCTGTGATCCGTCCTCGATCTGTGGCATTGCTCGGAGATGACTGATAGGTAAAGAGCATGCAGGCTGCATGCAGCTGATAAGACAAGTCTGCACAACCTGATGAACCCAACTCTCATCTTTACACTGGAAAAATGGGGGATTTTTAAGATTTTTGTCTGCAGCTTGCCACCAACAATGACCTTTATTTAGTTTAAGTAGCGAGTCTGAGACAGCCATTTGCTCCAGATGTTCAATTACATTTTATTCACCATCATGTCCAATTATAAAGTAAACAGTTATTCTTCATTTACTAAGATGTTTTTAATCAAATAGTGTGCTAAATCTAACCCTAACCCTACAATCCATGATTACAGATTAGATTATTTAAAGGTGTTCTTATCTAGTGTTAAAACCGTTAAATATATTTTGTCTGGCTAAATAGTGATGCAAATTATAAGACCTATATATGAATAAAATATTTTTCTTTCCCGTATCCTTTTTAAACAGAAAAATCTGTTGAACATTGGTACATTTTCTATTATCTTTATTCTTTTTGAGTCAATCTCACATCAAAAAAAGCCAATCTCACCACTGTCACTCTTTTTATCAAGACTAAGATGAAGGCAAATGCAATGATGTCATCCAATATTTACACATCAACTCTGCTTTGCTCCTCCCCTTGTGCCTGTTCTCCGTCTCACCAATGAAGGAGTTTTATTAGTTAAATGTTTATTGCAGAACAAATACAGATGAAAACAAGTGGAAAAATCCACTGTTATTATTAATAAGGAATAATATAATCAAAGCTGCTACATCTTTCAAACACTGGCAGCACGATCTGATTACAAATATTTATAGAAGCTCTAAACAATATAATAATTATTAGGGTTGACTTAGTAGAGCAGACGTGGAAACAAGTCAAAACTTTAACATTCAACTGGTTTCATTTCTCCTCCAGTATTGTGGATAAATGTTGATGTTACAGCAGCAGAGCTGCAACATTATAAAGGTAAAAAAATTATTATTTCATGTTGATTTGACTTTTTCTAAGCTTTTAAATGTACTGGAAGGACAATAATTGTGTATTTGACCATTGTAAGCAGTAATTACTGTAATAAGAAGATATTACCCATCATAAAACAACCTTACTACATTAGTCATTATTTCTTGCAGCTAAAATCATACATGATCGTCTCTTGGCAGTGATGTTAACAGCTGACTTTTCTTCTTTGGTGGTGGCTCAGAGTTCAATGAAAGGTCAAGATTTGGCTACATGGGTTTTTATTTTTGCTTAAATTTGGATTTTTCAATCGCCATTTTGATTTTTCATCTGATGGAAACCAGACCTCTGATCGCAGTAAAAAGGCAGTTTCACCTTGGGGCATGTTCACCACAGACTTACTGAAGTTAGTAGAGTTTTAATTATTTTTGAAATAAGGCAATCCCAAATTTAAAAACAAAAGTTTCCAAATTTTCACACAATCTCACAAAATCGATGTAAAATAAGACAAAGTGAGCATATTAAGATTTATTAGTAACAAGCCAGTGAAATTATACTAATATATGCTTCTAAGTCTGCTCAGTTTTGATTAAAAAAGATTTATCCTTCACTTCTTTGCTCCTCCACCTTCACACACAATCAATCTTTGGAAGACTCTCTGCTGAGCTAATTTCTCTGAATGCATCACAGTCCATTACCAGACAGGCACTGCAGGGTTGTAATTGCAGTTTAATTGCTTGAAACAGGAGAGGTACCAAATGAAAGTTTGGTTAAGGAGGTAATTATTAGGTGTGAGAAACCTTATAAATGTGCATTTATAAGACGATGCTGTGACAAAAACATTAACTCAGTTTATTTTATCCAATATGATCAACAGAAACAACAGATTTTGAAATGGATGAACTGATTAATGACTAGTGAATCAATGGAAAAACTAATGGATAGAAAGATAAGAAAGGTGAATAAATTGGTTAATAAATAGAAAATAAAAGTGATGGAAGGACCAACAGATGGAAGGAAGTTTTGGTAAATAGTTACAGGAATCAGAAAGAATGAAGCCCGGTTTTATACCGTTTTCCTTTTCCCTTTTTATCCAGACTTGAAAAAACTGAGAAATTCCTTACATTTCCAAATAACTTTCATTCCTCCGGAGGAAAATCCAACTCTTTGGAGGACAACAATGCAAACGGTTCAAAGTACTATCTTTTAATTAATTTCAATGCAAATGAAGTTGTGGTTTAGCAAAACAAATGCGCCACGGCGGCGGCTGGTAAGTGATAAGAGTGTTTGGCTCATCGCAGCATCAATGCCACGGTGGGAGGGATGCCAGGCTCATCCAGAGCTGATTCATGATAATCAGGGCAGGTGGGAGTCCTGGGTGCTTTTTTGTTACTGGTGAAGTAAACACACTCAGCAGGAGGGGGAGTCGCATTTTGTGTCTCCTTCTCACACAAACACACATAAAGAGAAATGATTTTTTTGGGTGCTCTAGTTTCTCTTGTGTTTTGCATTCAGTGGGCTCCGCTGTGTAGATTTTGCTAAGATTGGGTGGAATTTGGATTAGCTGTGACCCAAGTGTGTGTGCCAGAGCCAAGTCTGGGGCTGGCTGACAGGAAGCAGTGATGACTGAGGTTAATGAGGGTAAAGCCTGGAGGAGAAACTGCTGTTAAAAGACGGTCAGATGAGGGGAAAGCGGTGGTGAGTCAAACACCACAAATTGGTCCTGCTGTGCCAAATTTGCATCTTTTAGTTTCTCCAATTGGCCATTCAGTCAGTGCTGCATGTTTAGATGCCACCGTATGGTTTTCTTAAGTCTTACCGTCATCATGAGAGATTCACAAAACTGAGACAGGAAGATTTTCTACAGTATTCGAGGAAAAACAAAAGCTCTGCCCAAACTGATACAAGTTTTATGAATCTAAATGCATTTTAAGTTATTTTTTAGTTAAGTTTAATGCAACAACCAAGCAAATTCAAGGAAAGAGTTTGTACTGCAGCTGGGAGTGACTTTTCTTCCAGGACTGGGCATCCTGTGAGTACTTAAGGATGAGTCAGAGGCCAACAGCAGCACTCTGCTAGTTAAGAATAGCGAACATTATGTGCTTTTACATCCATTATCTCCTCTAATAGCAGATACCTAACTACCCATAGCAACAGAGTTGGCAAAATTGGCCCACTTGAAAGCAGCATTTTAATTTAAAGCCCTTGAAGCTCTAAAGCGGAGGCCAATTGTAGCATTGTTAGCGGCTATTGGTTAGTTAATTGTTAACATCTTGATACCTTCACTGTTTTTTCTACACCAAAGTCGGCAGACTATTGATTCAAACGTTTTATTGGCAACTCAAGAATTACCTTTTTTCATATTTTATGGTAACACATAGAGCTACATTGTTAACTGTAACCTTACCTCACCTTAGCATTCATGGTTAGTGAAGGCTCTCTGATCCAGACAAAGTCAATGTACCAGTCCACCAAGACTTCACCTAATTGAGAAATATAGTTGCATTTAATATTAATTTCATAACCTTATATAACATTTTATTTGAAGTGAACAGAGCCCCCTAGAGGACACGGTGATTTTGCATTACCTCTTAATAACGTACTAGTCAGTTCAAGCTGCATAATTGAGAACTGAAAGTCTTCCTGCTACAACATAAGGTTTTTCCATGTATGTTAATATCTCATTTGTGAGATATCTGAAGTTTTATATCTTTTTCTTTGGAATCACAAACTTATGTGCAAAATACAAAAGCAAAACATAGCCTTTCCATCCCGTCTAAGCCATAAGGAAAGAAAGAAAAGAAATAAATACATTAAAACTATTTGGATTATTTCTGACTTATTCTCACAGGGTAATAAAGTTACGACAGCTTTGATTGTGATTTTTTGTGTGTTGGTAGTCTGGTTAATGAAGCATCGTTTTAATGCTGACTGAATAAGTGTGCTCTCGAATAATGGCAGAAAAATTCCCCCACAAATAAACAGCTCTGTTAAATTACCCACCGAGTGCAGCGCGAAGGCTGCGGTTTCCAGTTCAGGGATCTCTCGGTAGACGCTACTTTCCTCCATCCTATTCTTCTTCTTTGATGTTTTATGGCTGTTGACAAAAAAAATAAAAAATAAAAAATGGTGCATTACTGCCACCAGCTGGTGTGGAGTGTGGACCAGTTCCTCTACTCTGTCTTTCTCTGTATCACCCAGCAGCTCCACAGGTGAAGCTCATTAGCCTAATTAAGGCAACACCTGAGGCATTCACTGCTTCAGGACATTTAAGCACTAATAGACTACAGAGTTGTGTAGTAACTAGTTGCATTTACTCAATTACATTTACTTGAGTAACTTTTTTGAAAAAAATACGTTTTACTTTTACCTGCATCATTTTATTAAGAAGTATCTCTACTCTCATAAAATTATGGATTTTCTACCTACTGAATGAAGAACAAACATGTTTTAACCAAAACATTCACCAGACACAGACACAAATCTGCAATTTTTGTTGAAGTTTTAAAAGCTTTTTAGTGAAAGAAACTGATTTGGAAAAAATACTATCATTCTCAAAGGGTGTTTTTTTATCCTACCAAGTTGGCCTATTTTATTAATTATTATTATTATCAAAGGAGATTATTCTTACAGGGTGTCCTCGATCTGTCCATCACCATGCTTAAAAGTTTTTTTTGTTTGTTTTTTTACTTAATTGGGCTAGATGTCCCTATATTGGGATAGTTTAGTATTTTTGATAGACATTTTAATAGACATTTGCATTTCTGCAGCTCCAACTGGAGCTCTCACTCTTCACTGTGTCAAAACAGAAAATCATGAAAAATCTTCACACGGTTATATATTTCTGTCATGAGAAAGAGATGTTGTTGTTACAACTTGTCCATGTCAGCCTAACATATATTACGTCTTTCAATGAACTGTCATATTTTGCTTTAGCGCACTGCGCAAGTCAAACACAGGAATAAAAAATATCTTTGTAATTGTAAGCATTAGATTTATTCACAATCAAAAAGTATAAATAAACTCTTCTTTTGGTTCCAGCCACATCTGTTGGAGGGTAACTGACAAGCTTATTTACAGTCGACGGACCACAAAAATGAACTCATCCGTGTTTCCCGAAGACCATTGCAAAATGTGGCTGCTATTAAGCAGATGTAGCTGAAGCAGGCGACTGGGACTCTCCTGACATGTTAAAACATATGCCAAATCAGTCAACGTTAGGCCCCATACTAACAAGAGCAAGGCAGGGAGCAGATGGAAAGGTGAGGAGAAATGCTGGAGGTCGGGGGTCTGGAAAGGCCATATGGCAAACCAGAACAGAAAGAAAGTGGAAATAACCAAACAAACTAAAGGAATCTCGCTTCCCTGAAATGTAAAAGAAATTCAAAATGATTGTGATAGAAAAGTCGAAGCTGCAAAAGCAGAAACCCTGGCGCTCTTCATCTCGTTGGCTAACTCTGCACCCATTAAAACATGAGTCAGGAACTTTCACCACAGAAAAATTCCACCAAGGAGCGAAATGAAAAGCGCTTTTTTCTGCTCTCACACTCCCGCTCCAAACACAATACCCAATGGAGTGAGGCACCGGACCAACAAGTTTACGGTTTTGTTGAAATATGAGCTGACGGCAGTGGAAGGAGCCAAGCCTTACTGAATTAACCCCCCACCCACCAAAAACAAAAAAATATAAGGCTTAATGACCTAGAATAGACTACAAAGTCCTGCATGTAAATGCATTTCTATGAGAAAAATCTTATTGATGTTCAGATTCCAGCTTCATTCAGCCATGAAAGGTTCAGGATGGAAAGTTTTAATAACTGCAAGATGGAGGAAAAAAAAGGAAGAACTGTCAGCCAGAGCTACTCAAATCTCTCTTAAGATTTCCACTTTTCAGATAATTACTTTTAGACAACACAATGTTCCCAAACTGAGTGGAATAGACTGCCTTCCCTTCCTCACAAATGCTTTATCCAGTCCAAAACTAGCTTGGATGTGTTCGGGATCACAGTTGGAGCATCCATTTGATTCGAGGTCAAGCTAAAGAATCGACCGCCAGATTGACCAAGAAAGGGTTAAAATAACTCATGCTATCCGCATTAGCCTGCAATACATCTGCAGTGTTTGTGAGGATTCGAAGTCGGGCTCTCTCAGCTGATCCTGCATGTAAACATTTATTTACTCGTCATGAAAGATGGACTGGAAGAGCTTATCTAATTTGGCATCCAAAATAGTGTAGAAAAGTGTTTCAAAGTTTAGTTTTGAGCCAAAGAAAATCAGAAAATCAAAGCTGTTGCCAGTGGTAACCAAGTTTTATTTTGCATCATAGTGTCAGTTTAGCTGAAGTTCTCATTTCTTTAAAAATGGCATACTATCTGAGTAAGAGTTAGCACTAGTTCTCAAGATTTCCAAGCAAATTTCTGTTCAGTGTAGCATCATCTATCTAGATATTTAACTTTTTTTTGCCATGTGATACCCCCAAGGCCATGCCACCCTGGGCAGAATGCCATCATATCAAAAAGTGGCAATGCTACAGTTTTAATCTCTTCTGTGTTCTTTGTTTTGCATTTAACCTCTTTTATGTTCAAAATGAATTAAAACCAAGCCGTCCGCTCTCTTCATCCTCTTTTCTCAAGACCTTCGGCTTCAGTCCAACGCTGTTTTTTTCCCCAAAGACGAGAAAAAAACCCTCTATTGTTTCACATTGAGTCTGTTTGTATGTTACAGCTGAGCATGACTGATTGTCTGAGGCAGGAGGACAGAGGAGGAAACAATGAGCCACCAGCTTAGACCTATTGATCTTACACTCCCAGTTTATGTCCGTCCCAGCTGGTCATGCAGGAAGATTGGGGGGAAGGAAGGAAGGGAAGGAGGAGGTCGCCAGATTTAGACTCTGCTCCCTAAAAAGTGTGAGAATCTTCTGATTCATTGAGCTGAACTCACTTCCACCTCGACCTCTGCTTCACCCGGTCTAATATCGGAGAGTGGATTGCGCACATAAAAAGCAATATGCTGTTGATAGATTGTCATTCGGGCTACATGGAGTTGCTGGTTCTGCCTTAACGGTTCATTTAAAAAGAAATTTATTTCTTAAACAAGATGAAAAAAGCAACTTTGTTGCCCTGGAACGATGGTGATGGATAACGCCTTCCCTCTGTAAGCCGGTTACCGCTGACAGATTAGGAAATTTATTCTGCTTTGCAGTAGAAAATCTTTGGTTTAATATTAAAACTATTTATCAAAAACCAAAAACGGTTTAAAATGCTGTTAAATAAGGCTTCCAAATGACTAAAACTTGTGATTTTAGCAGCTTATAGTAAAAAAAATAAAGTTAAGAGCCTTCCAGCCACACTCTATAGCATCCACTTGTCAGATTACAGGCAGGCAGGTGAAAACAAAGAAAAATAAAAATGAGATTCCCTTCAAATTATTTCTGCATTATGGGGATGAGCTGCCAAAGCCTGAAGCTCCATGAAAACTCAACCTTTTCACGAGCCCCAAATGGGAGTGGCTTCTTGTCACATTTCTCACGCATAAATGTCACCGCTGTGTTCGTCTCTGAGTCATGACTGCAACACCCAGTTTCACACTTGGAGTTTAAATTAAACAACACCGAAAGTGCACAGCCATTCCAACAGCTCTGTGACGCTGTAATAAATTTATCCAGGCAGATGATTGCTATGGAGGAAGAAACAAGAGTGTTGCATAAGAGTTACTGTTTCAACTTTAATGTATTTTATCGGGATTTTGTGTATTAAACTTATACAAATCGGCGCATAAATGTGAATTAGGAGAACGATACGTTTGTAAAGCCTGTAAAACAATTTCCCAAGCTTTTAACAGTCCTGTTCAATCTACCGTGGATAACAATAGTTAGCTTTAAAAATTAAAACATCTATAAATAGCTTGATAGTAAATCCCAGGCTGCTGACTCTAGATGTGAGCTAATTAGGTTTTGAAGGTCAAAGGTTAATGAGACCTGTCCTTTTCTCCATGGCTGTCAGCAATGAGCAATGAGGGAGGATTTAATTACATTTTTACAAAAGTCTGTTGGAGCTGAATGAGTTTTTGTTGTGGTGACTTTTTAACTCGATCCTGATGACCAGTTTATGTCAAATATTCACCCTTTGCAGGTGATCTATGCTGTCAAAACAACCGATTTAAAGGAAATCTGTAACTTAATGTTTCTATTTAGTTGATTTCACTTTAAAAATAGTCATAGTTTCTGCAGTCGGCTCCATAAACAGACAAGGATGCAAACCAAACTTGTCTTTTTATTTTTGGAGAGATAATGGACAGCAGCAGTCAATCATAATGACTGCCAGCCCTCGGTGTAATCTAATGCTTTTTACAAGGTAAAAAGAATGACATACAGTTTATATGTAAGTATGATCAGAAAGATATCAAATATCGCATCATGGAGAAGAATCGCGCCATACCTCTAACCGTAACCATGGAGACAAGGCCGCACCGTGATGTAGCCTAGCATAAAATAGAAATAACTGGTTAGCATCTCGTCTTTTTAAGGCTGCTCTTGTGTAAGGGGAAACGCTGTTTATGACACAGTGACATAAATCATGTGGTGTGAATTCAGGCAAAGTCTGTAATTTGACAAACACGTCAGAGCAGGAATGGGTCGGTTGCTAAACTAGCTGTTTCCAACTTTGGTCAATACTGCCGTCTATGAGCCCCAACCAGGTGTGTTACGTTCACAGACAAATTATCTCGACTCGAACAAGTAGAAGTCATGAATAAACTGGCAAAAACAACTTTGGAAAACAATTTCAGTCGCTCTGTTCAGTACTCACCTCCCTCACTTCCAGCGTCCATCATGGCGCCTCGAATGATTCAGTGACGTAGTTGAAAAGTTGAAAATATTACAATAAAAAGTTCTACATTTTGCTTGCAACGGCAAAGAAGCATATCTAGTTAAAACTGCCTTCCAACGCTGTCATCTGCTGAAAAATACACCAAACACCTGCAATGCATTAAAGGACAACCTTAGGAGAACAGTTGAAATTACCCACAGCACATCTGCAGACGGAGCATTAGCTCATTTCACCCCCCTCTCATATGTATACGAAATGTCTGAGCAAAACGAGGAGTTATGGAACATATAGAGAACCGGACAGGGCGGACTGCAGAGTTGATATACGCTGATTTTCTGCCAGCCCCGTCCACCCGTGGGGAGTTTGTGGGATTAGAGCTGTGCTCAGGAACTGTGCTTTAGGAACATTCCTTACTTGTTACATTATCTGGATCAGGTTAAAGACTAATAAAGTCAGGGCAAAACTGAAGACTTTATTGCTGCATGGCTATTTTCCTTTGCAAGAATCACAAAAAGTCTATATATAGATGTGTAGGATAAAAACATTTCTTTAGGAAAGATAGGAAAACAAATCATCTGCATGAGTTGGTCGAAAAGTGTGATCCTTTCTTAAGGGTTTACCAAAATGGAAAACATTTTGACACATACAATTTTGAGCAAAGTCTTAAAATAACTAATTGAAACCCAGTGGAATGTGGCAAGAAAACCTCAAAAGTGTGGAGTCCAGGAGGCCCAAACGACATAAGCAGCTGCTCTTTTCTTCATTTTCCCATCCTGATCACGTCAAACTTGCTTCATGCCACACTGAAGGTCATGGGCTGAAGATACTAAAAGAATGACTATCATCCTTGACATTCATGAACTGTACATACCCAAGGGCAATCCAGACACTGATTGACACGCAACTCCAATGTTTTTCCTAGAGTTCATTGGTTATGCAAGAACTTAATAATCCTTACAGTAACCTTGGAACTGCAAATGCTTCAGGGGATCCAGTAGTAAACCTTCAGATTTACGAAACACTTGTAGGATAGACAACCAAACTTACTCTGCATTGAGATTAAGCAATCAATTGGAGCCTCTTCCAGCACCCAGGGAGGTTGAGACACTAGAAGACACTGACATTTCCAGGTAGTGGCTCACACACAGTCCCTCATATGTTACCAAAGAGTTAGCCAATACACCTCCTCTCCATTCGAATCCTGTTCATTTCTTACACTCTGCCATTGGGGAGTACCTTGGTTTGCTAATGGACTCCCATTCCCAGAATTTTCAGACTCTGCCTCCTTAACTGAGAATATGGGAGCAACTTAAGGATATCCAGAAAGTATTTCTTCTACTGCATGAGTCTGTAGTCCTGGCCATACAGACTCCATGTCTCCAAACTCCCTTGGTACATGAGGCAAACTCTCCTGGAGGTGTGAGTTGAAGATCCCTTGAACTGGGCCCTCTGCCAGATGTTTCTACTTCACCCTCACCCACACTTTATAGTGGTGAAAAGTATACTTTATTACCTTTCAACAAGTTTATGCTAATGGGCTTCATTTCAGTCAAGAAATATAGGAGTTTTGATTTGAAGGCATATTTTTCTTTAAGCTGTACCAAGATCAGTTCAGCGGAATGACATCACTTTGAAAAGTAGGGAAAACTTTGCCAACACGACTAGAATCTCAACCTAGTGCAAATTACCTGGATAAATGCTTCATGCTTGCCGTCATAAGGTGAAGAGTTGTGCGTCTTTTATTACCCACGTTTATTTTTCACCTGACAGACCTGTTTTCCTGCCACTGACAAGCCAATGCATCTCACTCCTTATGCATGTGATGAAGTCACTGAGTGATTTATAGGATTGCTGGGTGAGCAAAAGCAGTTTCCATGCTCGGTAGCCCCCGGGAATTTACCAGGACTTGTACAAAACCGTCTGCATCTAGTGATACTTTAGCCTTATAAGTAGACAAGACTATTCAGTCTCACTCACAGAGAACTATTTGTTCCAAGCAGCAGTGACAAAACCTGCTTTTCACAGTGACGTCTTGACCATCAAGGACTCAAGTTCAGCTTGTTTTTCTGAAAGGAAACAGTTGTCACTCTGAAGAGGTTTATGTTAACACTGACGAGCAAAATAGAGCGCTGTATAAACCAATTCAAGTACTTTGCTTCAGATTTGTTATGCCATCTGATTCACAGCCAATCTAGCTTTGCCATGAATTCAAGTCAAAGCTTGACGTTTAGTTTTCTTTCAGCTCACAAAACCGATAATTTTTAAACAGCTTGTTCTAAATGAAATCCTCTGAAATAAACAAAACAATAAAAAGAGACAGGCTTGTCTCTCTCAATGTCAAATCCACTGAATACAAATGCAATTTTTTCCCATTACACAACACTTTCTACTATGTACATACACAAGAAAAATCAATGTACTTTACATACATCTGTTGATATTAAAACACCATCAATCTAGACAAGTCCATTACCATTTCAGTTACTTCCAAATAAACAGAACAGAGAGCATTTTAATTCATTTTATTTATTCTAAAAGGGAAAATATATAATTCAATAAATATCGTGGCAACAACATTGGCAAAAGACATTTTGAAGGTGACAACATTCAAGAAAACATGAGCGTACACAGATAGGACAGGCTGGAACATGAGGATAAGAGTTTGGGCAAAGTGCTGCAGAATGAGACAGCACTGATGAGAAAAAGCTAATTTTTATGGCAGTGACTTCAATTAAAAGTGCATCAATGCCTTTAACAATAATTGACAGCAAATATTTCAGACCATCCAAACAAAAAAAGTACAAATTATCAAATTATTTGAGTCATGTTTGGGTAGGAAATTATTCCAGCTAATAAATGTTAGCTAGGCAGCTAACATCCCAACAGATTTGGCTGTACACTTACAGTGGAGAACTGCTGAAATGGACTAGTTAGCTAATGAGTGAGCCAACTAGCTAATTAGCTTAAAGGCTAACAGGTTGTTACTGCCTGGAAACAGTCTAGCCTTCCTAGTTCTAAATGAAACATATTGCAAAATATATTCAAAATAAAAAAACTTAACTCACAGTGGCTAATTGATGAATGTTGGCAGATGCTAGCTAACGGCTAACACTCCAAAATCCTATCAGTTGTAATCAGGAGCCATTATTTGCATTATGCCATTTAGAGGAATCCCTCAGGCACATGAACAGTTTGCTGAAATTCAATTGTAGCTAACAAGTTAGCTAACTAGCTAATTAACTCATTGGTAAACATGCTAATGGGCTTTTGCCACTCAAGAATTGTTGGGCTCACCTTTATATTTTTGGATTAAGGTTCAGCGGTTCAACACATCTACATGGCTACAACTCCTTCCTCCATTTTGGCTTGTAGTTTTTTTTTGTCTGAATTTGAGTTTGGAGTAAAATCAAATGAGCTAATTAGATAATGCAGTTCTAGATTCAAATATACAGACAAGAATATTTTATTTTTGAGCAATGGTCAAGTAGATTATACTGGGAAAACAATCTGAAATAAGATGCTAACCAACTCGGCAGACTGTTGGCTGCAGCACCCATATTGTCATGAAGTCTAAATTAGCTAATGAGTGAGTTAAAACACATTAGCTTAATGACTAAAAGGCTGAGAAAATTTTACTGCTTACAAATTTAAGCCTGGAATAAAATCCACAAAGAAATTCCTGTTTGGATTTTACAGTTTGAGATTTGCTGATTATGAACACTTTGAACCCATTAGCAATTTCAAAGTTTTGAACATGTAGAACCTGTGGGTTAAGCTAAACTCCAGGAAGTTGAGATTTTTGCACAATACTTTCAGTTTTCTCTTGCTACATAGTGGTGAACCTATGGTTCAAAGGTTTAAAATCTTCAGTCTTACTTCAGAAACTGTTGGTTGAGGTGACTGAATGCAACCATTGGAAGAGTGAGGATGAAACCAACAGAATCAGAATAGAAACAAAGATGCAGTTGCACACCAACAACTTCACATTTAACCAACAACAGTATCAGAAACAGGGACTCCTCTGCACACACACCGACAGTAACAGGAGCAGAGGTAAAAGTGAATCAGTTCCAAACCACAGTGATGAGTTGAAAGCCTTAAGTCTTTGAACCTGCACTTTTTTTTTTTTTACCTTCATAGGCCACAGCTTGCCGGAGCTTTGGCTCCCAGTCAAAAGACTGCATGTTCTAAAACCCTTTAAATGTGATGGTCTCTTAATGACATCACTCCTCCTGCTCATTTCCTGTTGGTGAGGAAAGCCTTGACTGCATCCGCTCTGTCCTCAGAGGAAGCGGGTCTCCTCCCAGAACTGATAGCCAGCTGACTGATAGCTTCCTCCTCTGGTGGGACTGGTGGTAGCTGAGGTGGGGGTACATCGACTGGGACGCAATTACTCAACGAGTTCTCATTGGAGCAGAATATTCCAGTAACACTTATACGAATTGAAGCTTATAAAAAACCCCTTTCCAGACAACTAGGGGTTTTTTAGCATGCAGGACAGGGCTTTGCCCCTAAGCTCCCTGCTTGCACTAATGCGCTGTCCTCATTTTCTTTAGTCTGATACCCCCCTCCCACCGCAGTCTGACAAGTCACATGACCGAGCAACTTTTGGCTTTGTCCTTCCGGAGATCCGTGGAGACGGCTGCCAGGTCAGGCCGACTGGGCATGTGTGAAATCCTCTTGTTGGCACGCACAGTCTTGCTTCGTTTGGCGTTTTTGCTGTTCTTGTTGATGCAGGCCAGCGTGGCTACGTGGAAAATGTCCCTGACGCTGTTTTCCGACTGCTGGGCCGAACACTCGATGTAAGGCGCTGAGATCTGCTTGGCCATGTTGGAGCCCTGGGAAGAAAAAAGGTTTCAGCATGACCTCTCCCAGCATGTGAAAGCTAAGCTACTTGCTAGCAATGCTAACCATGCTAAATGCTAGTAGTGTCAATTCTGAAATAATTTTGTCCGTCTTTTCAAATAACAGTAATATTCTGTTAAACTGCAGAGCTGTGTAACAGAGACTGTCTCTCTCTCACTGTGTGACATCACCTCTAATTATAGTATTATTAATATTTAACAATCAAATACGGCAGAAAGGCTGGTAAAAACTCCTGTATGGTTTTCATCTAGTGCAGGAATAGAAAAGATAATAAAACACTGAATACCTGGTCATAGGAAACTGGGGTTTGTCGATGGTTGGACAGCTCTACTAGGGTACCAAGGTCGGTGCGCAGGTCCGACTTGCAGCCAACTAACAGCATCTTCGTGTTGGGACAAAACTCCTGGATCTCCCCTTTCCACTGCAGAAGACAAACACTTTGAGATCACAGAGTATTTTAATCAATCTCCCCCCAGATCACTTGACCGATTTCCTCTGTAGTCTCAAGTTTAAAACTTGTGATTTAACCACAACTGTGGTCAACTTGAGTATAAAAACACCTTTGCTCATGCAGGTCAGAACGTCCTGACTAGAAATCCCATGAGTTCAAGCCCCACAGTCAGCTGGTCTCTCTGGTACGAAGGTTAAAACCGGCACTTCCTGGAGCCCCCAATGCTTTGAACCTGGGAATGGAGCTACAAGTAATCCCCACGTTTCCTCCTGAACAATAAATGCTCTGATCGGTTTGGGTCGTAATCTGGGGCTAATGTGCTTCAGGGCCGACTGACCAGAGGGTCAGAGGATCAAGTTCATTAACACGTGAAGAGGAAGTTGTTTTACACAATGCAATCATCACTTGACTAAATGCTAAAGTCTTGAGGTACAACATCTGACAAACAAGTCCCATAAATTGTTGTTGTTTTTTTGCTTTTTTTTAAAGCTATTTTATGTTGAGATAAGAGATTTTAATCTGCATTTTTAGACCCTAAACTAGCACTGAGAACTGAGGTTTTGCTTTTCGGTTTTCATCCCCTCAGGGGGGGATTACATTCCACATTCTTACTTTAAGCCAAATAAACAAGACGTGGAACACTGGCGGACCTTGACGCGTGACCTCAATTATTCAAAATGAGCTTGCCATCAGTGGAAGCGCACAGATGACTGGGAAGCATCAAGCTGTGTCTCGGTTTTGTCATGCAATGTTAACAATTTTAGAAAAATGTGACTGGCTTTGCACCAGACCAGACCGGACAAAGTTGCTTTCCAGAAGATCGGACCAGACGACACATGGTAGTCAGCAGGGAAAAGAGTCAAAGGTTGACCACTAAGCAACCTCTTGGGAGCTGCTGGTGTTTAAGCAACATTTGAGTCTCTTGAGAGACTTCACCTTGTCTTTATTTGTAGCCACATCTGATCTCATGATGTGAAGTAATGCCTTGTGAATGCAGACGCTTGGTTTTGTTGAGCCTCATCGTAAGACCGGTTTATTACACCCAGACTCTTCAGGTTAAGTTTGAGGAAAGCGGCGGCGTACCTTTTTTAATACGCTGTCGAGGGTTTCGGGACGGCTGATGTCGAAACAGATGAGGACTGCGTCCGAGTCTGGGTAAGACAGGGGCCTCACGTTGTCGTAGTACGGAGATCCTGAAACACAAGGACAAATCTGATTTGTCATTTCTCAAATACTCTTTAGATTATGAGTAGTTTAGATGTTGTGGTCTTAAAACACTTAAAGGCTTTAACAAAATCTGCAGATATGTGTACAAACAAGGCGAAATCTCTGCATAAAAACTTGACACTATGTCATAATTGCAATTCAGCCATAATCCATAGCAACAAGGAGAAAAACAAATAGTGCATTAGTAGAAAAATGTGCTGAGTACCAGATGAAAAGAAAAAAAGAGGTATAGAAACTGAGAAGTTTGGAGTGAGGAAATGTCTTTGTTAAATTAAAACCATGTGTAAGGAGACGCCCATCTCTCAGCCAGACTGAAACATTTCTGGCAAGGAAGAGCGAGGACGGGAGGAGGGACGACCGAGAAGTTAAGGTGGGTCAAGATCACATGACAACAAGAGATGACCACAGGCACCAAGCTGCCAAGAATCCTGGGAATTTTGTTTTTGGTAACTCAAGATTCCCCTGGGATATTTTTTTCTTCCTGAATATTGCTGTGAGGAAACGGCAGGAATGCTCCATCAAATGCAGAAAAACAAACTTCTGCATTCTGGGAGGGATACGGTCCCGAATCTAAACAGTGGGATAAGGGGAGACACCGTTTCAAACAACGCTTTCAAATAAAGCTGATGTGTGCAAAAACACGGATATTCTGTTTCTGCTTCCACTTCTTGTGTATAACCTGGACTTGACACTGATTTATTTATGTATGTCTTTACTGGACCTTTCTAAAGAACAGATTTTAAAAGGGCTAAGACTTGAGCGTTTTAGCCTTTCTAATATTACAAGCGCAATAAGCCCAAGGAAGAAAAACAAAACAGCAAACAAGAAATAAATCAACAAAAATCCATCTAGGCTTGCTAACTTTTTTGTCAACGCTAACCTGAAAGTTAGCAAATGCATCACAAATGTATCTAAAACAGATATTTAGCATTTCACCAAAACTCATTTGTGCTAGCTTCTGAACAACATTCACAATAAATAAAGTTATTATGTAGTCAATGAAGCAGTAATACTCTAGTTCTGGAGTCAGATTGTCAAATGAAGCATTAGCCTGTTTGCTAACAAACAGTTTGAACACTACAGATGCTAAAATGCATCATCAATGGCAAAAAGCAAGAACCAAACTCCAGGATAAAAATAGTTATTCTGCACCAGTTATGCAAACACAAAAACACTTCAGTTTATATACAGTATTTCACAAAATTACTGTTTTTAAAAGCTAGAAATGGGGAGTAGAAACAACAAGCTAACAGTTAAGTTTTACCAGCAGGTCAGTAGGGATATTCAAGATTTTTAAAATTTGTTATTCTGTTTGTAATGTTAAATGAAGGCATTCATAAACTCCAAAAGCAGACAGTGTGGTTGAGATTTTCAAATTTAAAGCTAAATTTCTTTCCACAGGTCCACACTTATTAGCAAACATTTGCCAATTGGCATTATGGATTAAAATTTACAAACAAGTTCTGTATTTTTTAGCAGCAATTGGGTACTAAAGACAAAAAAAACATATCTTTATTTTTCATTTTTCTTCATGAGAAACCTAAATTGTCCCAACTAGAACCCATCAGCCATCACTGACAATCAGAACCAGACTGCATTGAGTCTTTTTTTCTCTCAGTCTCGGACAAAATCAGTGGAAAAATAAAGACCTTCCAACCAAAGGGTAAGCTGTGGAGTCAGCTGACATTTTACAATGATTTGAATATTTCTCATCAGGCCACATAAAGGAGTCGCATATCAAAGCTGCCGGGTGCAGAGCGTGAGGTCCTGAGGCATCCGAATATGTCTGCACGTTAAACTCCAGATTACTCTATTAAAACATTTTAAGTGCAGCACAACATGAGCGGAAAAACATGTGGAATGCTGAAGTATGCAGCGCGGCATCATAAACTAGTTTGGGGTCATCTTTCTGCCAGCTGGGAAGATAAAAGGCAATTCCACTGACGACGCACCGCAACCTGGTGACCGTCGCAGCGTAATTAGCTCCTGTCATTGTTCTCCCACAGGATCTCTAAATCTGGAAGGGTGACGAGGACCCTAACCCTCTTCCCCCATTCGGTCCTTTTCCACACGTTTTCCTCACAGCAACGCAATCCTGTTGTGCACAACTAACCACACAAGAGAAAACAGATGCTAGGTGGCCAAACTTCCACTGTGGTCCTCATTAGGAGCCGACTGTTTTCCACAGCGGCGGGGACAAGAGGCTCCACCTAATGCTGCAAAGCAAACCAGAGTCTCTTCATGCAATATCCAAACTCACATGTTCTTTTCTTTTAAATACTCATCTTTCAGATTACATTTTTGCTTTATCTCACATACAGATGTGAAACAAGCCAGATGCATCAGACAGGCTGGAAGTCTGGCAGCAGGTCTGCCATTTTAGCGCATAGCTAACATAGCTGTGCAGAACTGACAGGATGGTGATTGGAAAAAGGCGCTGAGCCCTGTGGGGCCACCTGTGGAAACAACAAACAGCGGCCCGACTCGTATTGCTGCAGCGCGCACACGTAGCTCCTCGCTAACTAACACACCAAGGACAAGAAGCAAATTAAACTGGTGTAACCTCAGCCAATACCTTGTGCGGTTGCTGTGGTTACGGAGACATCTGCCGCCGTAAATGCAGCCATTGAGGGAGGTGCTCAGTGTGAGCAGGTATGGCTCTAATGCACAGCGTCTAAAAGCAACACTTGGGGATTTTAATGCATCTTTCATCAAGTTTAGTTCACTTGGTGCTTTCCAGAAGTATGTGCACCCCTGGAACATTTTGTCTTGTTTCTGTTTTCTCAGCCAATATGTTTTCTTCCAGTTCACATCAAATCTAACCAGCTTCACTGTTCCAGCTGAACAAAAAAAAATCCACATCGCATGATGCTGCCACCACCGTACATTATATACATTTTGTGTTACTAAAAACAACTTTTAAGTACGTTTTACTCAGAATTCAAGTTTTAGTTTAATCTGGTTTAAATTCTGCAAAAAACAAAACTCTTATTTAGCACCTTTGCAGTCCAGTTATTAATTGTTTAATCCAGGAAAATTGTCATTTAATGTACAAATGATCACTAGAGCAGTACACTAGAGTACTGCTGTGTTATTGCAATTTAGGCAAACATTGCATAAAAAAAGCTGAAGTGGTTAAATGAAAAATATGTAGAATATGCAGATTTATTTAGCTGATTAATCAAAAATATTCGATTACTAAATTATTTATTAGTTTCAACCCCAATCTATGACATGAGAACCTCCTTTTTCTATTCCAAAACCCAAATAGGTGTTCTTATAGAACTGTTTTTAATCCCTAGTGTGCCAAAAATACCATCGTATTCTGGCATTGCACCAAATTAACAACATGTGAATGTTTCATGACAAATGCTTTCAAGAAAGAAGTAGGAAAAGAAGAAACAGCCTGCAAGGCAGTCCTGTGTTTCTTATTACTGCACTGGCAGGATTCACAGACACCGAGAGCCAAGAATCCAAAGACCCGACAGATTTTAATGTCAAGGTGTAACATCACACAGAGAATCTTTCCGTGACATTAGCCGACAGGAAGTGGAGTAATCTCTCCTAGGATCCCCGCGTTTCAGCTGACACACTATCCCCCCCATCACATCACCGGTCAGCCAGATTCCACCATGATTCAATTTCCCCCTCCTCCCTGGAAACGAGGTGGGGCTTTTAGTGATCCATGGCACTTCTCTTTCACTGGCCGGGTACAATAGCCGCCTTTGTAGAGGAGGAAGTAGAAACCTTTAGTCTCAGGAATGCCAGACATGCGGCTCCAATTTGCTGAGCCCAGAAATGTGAGGCGAACCAACGGTGGCTGGCGGGAGGAAAGGAGGTGGCAGCGTGCAGCGAGGAGCTTAACAGGGGCAAGAAACGGTCCCACACTAAGCTGTCCGGGCAACAGATGCACCAAACGCTACAAATAGACTCCGTTTGATTTGCTGACATGACAGCATGAACGTCACCTCTTCAGTGTTGTGTTCATCTGATTCCTGTAAACTTAAGATACTTTATAGTTTCTCTTAAATACAACATAAAGCTGCTTTCATCAACGTCGTCTTATAAATAATAAGTCACATGACTTGATATGATTTATGAGATTGGGCATGTGGGCAGATGCCCAGGGAGGCTTTAGAAAAGGGACACACAAACACTAGATTTAAAAAAAATACAACAGTAACTTTCAGTCAATTATTTTGACACTTTCCACACAAAAACTGTTCATGAGTAGTAACTGTAGTAATGTAAACACATTTTGAAACTGGTTCTTTGGATTTTGCCGTCTGCAGCTACAAAGTGTTCAGTCAGTTTGTCGTCGCCAAATGAAACAAGCAGCTGCTTTCAAAGCAAACACCCTGATTACTCTCAGCAAATGGCAAAATAGACCAGGCTACTAGTGAATTCAGAGGAAACAGAGCTAAGCCATGAGTTTGTTTATCATATTGCAACACTGGCGACATCGCAAGAATTTCAAACAAAAATGATCAAAGATGCTCCAATTGGGCTTCCGAGTCTGACAGCAATTTTCTTAGCAGACTTCATGTTTAACTGAGGTTTTCTTTGTATCCAATCCCTCTTGTCTGCAAGTTTATTTCAAACAGAAAGTTAATGATGGAAACAAGAAGAGATTAAGGAAAACATTTACGTTTATTGTAACAGACATTGTTATTACCATATTTAGCAGCCATATTGTGCAGCCGCCCTGATAGAAATACAGAAACTGATTTGTAACTTGTAGCTTGTTCAAATTACTTTATTTCATCATCGGTCAAGTGTTTTTTCAGTAACGTGTTGCAGTTCATTCAGGCTGCAAGAGAGAACTAGACTTTCAGGAGGTAACAGGAAGGCTAGCAGGAAACACCCAAGTTGTTGCAAACATATAGCTGACCTTTCTGATTGATCCTAAACTTTACTTTCACTACGTTCAATAAAGTAAAACTTTTGATTGGTGGATCACAAACTGTAATTGTAACCACCTGCTATGATTCTCAAATTGTTCCAAGGTGCGTCAAGTTGTCATTTTCAGAAACTTTCTAACCCAAACAATGTGCAGTCAAGGGTAATTGTCGCTCTTTATGGGAGCTGCAGATTGTTCTGGGATGCTACCTTTGATCATTTCTCCTTCATAAACTGAAGTCAGACCTCAGGCCTCCCAGGTTCCCCCCACCGTCTATTTCATCCTCTCAAACACCTCTGCTGCTCATTCAGACCCACTGGCAGATAGACAGACAATGTAAACCACTTCCTCAGCCGCTGAAAGAAATGAGAAGCATCAAAGCGTCCGCCGAAACCCTACAGACCTCACCCTGGGAGTGGAAAGCCAAAGCTAGCTCAGACAAGCTGGGTGGGTGTGTTAAGGAGGAGGTTGGGATGCGAAGGGGGGCAAATGGAAAGCTGCGCAACTGGCAGGAATTTACCTTAATGACCCAAATTACACCCATCACCCTCCCTTTTCAAACACTCGCACTAAAACACACTCCAGGCAGCTCATTAAGCCACTCACAGAACAAAGAGTGTCTTCGCATGTGGAGGTGTGTTTATATGACTTAGTCCTCATGTCTGCATGCTGGGCTTTGTCGGAGAGCGTGATCGGGGGTTTAGGGGGCTGCACCACACCAACACCAACCCGTCCCCATCCTCCCTTCCCAGCACACCTCAGGAGATAAGAGATCGATTGGATTGGCTGTGGCCGATGGGTGTCTCCACAAAGGGACCAGTCAAGCTGAAAGCTCCATCAATCGGTCACTGGAAGTGCGCGCGTTGGGTGTTGGGTGGGGGCTAGGGCTGAATGTAGGGGGGCAGGGTAGAGGTATCTTGCTCCATCTAAACCCCACTGATCTAATAGGAAACATACCCCCTCCTTCCTCCTTCACTCCTTTCTGTTTTATGAAGCAGAGAGAAAAAGAGAAATGACTCGGGGCAGCCGGCCAACAGTGTAATAAACCAAAACTCTTGCTCTGGACGGATCTCATTTCTTCACCCTTTTTACTTCCACAGCGCACACACCAGCTTGATTTCCTGGTTTCTCATCCAAAATTAAAGTCTCTCATTTTTTGTCTCTAATAAAGCAACAGGCAGAAAAGCAAAAAAGTCGACTTGAGATGCTGCTTTTGCTTCCCAGATGTACACAGTCAGGGTCTACGGGTGTTTTTCAGGTTCTGCCTCTTTCCAGGAAATGAAAACATTTCAAGTTGAATTCTCTAAAGTTATTCAGACGTCGCTTTGGAATTCCAGGCCCAGAGATCCGCAACAGCTGGCTGTCTGCTTGTCCCCGCCCAGCTCTCCCACACAGACCAAATGCTTGGACGTTTTCAACATACGCCCTCAATCACACCTCCCCGCTTTGCCCGTTTTCTCCAATCGCGCATCGATGGATGCAGAGTGTTTTGTTTACACGCTCAAAGTTCAACTATACAGGAGAATAAAAAAGGATGATTGAGGGGTGGAGAGGATGTATTGTGTAACTCGAATAAAAAAAAAGAAGAAGAAAAAAACGGGAAGTGTGGGAGGAATTTCCAGAATGTGTTCACCAGATGTATGAATTTGAGGCTTGTTCAGTTTGTGTTTTTAAGTTTATGATTTAGTGTGGCTCAGCTGGGAATCTTCCAGAAATTTCCCCTGGATTAAACAGTCACAGATGTTTCCCGGTAGATAAAAGGCGAGGTTGGTATGAAGGTTTCTAATCTGACATTGTGCAAACACCTCCTGATTCTGGAATCAAAGTGCAGAGGTTTCAAAACCACTAAACCATTCAGACGTCACAGCATTCCCATCACCTCTCAGACGATGGAGGCAGAGAGTAGATCCACATTTCCCTTGGGATGCTGCACACTACCAGTCAGCTGGCTGAAGCACAGCTGCTACACTCACAAGGACGCCAATGTAGCTGTATCACCAAACAACCAAGATGTGGAAACTACACTTCTTTAGAAAAATTTGCAGTTTAGCCACTGTAAACATCATAAAATGTTTCTTTTAGTCAAGGTATACAGTGAGCAAATAATCATCCTCATTACCTTGCTAATCTCAGCGACAATATGTTAGCAGCATAGCATAATTATTGCTTATCTGTTTAAAATAAAGCAATTTGATCATTTTTTAGCATTTGAAATGTGTGTCAATATTGTGAAACATGACAGTTTTACTCAAGGATTTAGTTTATAAACTAAAAAGACTTTGTAAAACTGAAACAACTGGGTCACAGCATAATTTAATTTCTCATTAACAATGCATGACTCTTACATGCAAGTAGATAAATATTTTAAGCAAAAAACGTTCATGTTTTTCAGTGTAAAATAAAAAAAAACATGTATTTTTTAAATAATAGCTGGTATAACATTTCCAAATTAATCTATTTGGGAAATCAAAAGGGCAATAATTATTCTTACTTCAGTCATAAATTATTTTATTTTCATACAAGGAAGCAGATGTTTGTGGGTTATTTAGCTAAGCTAGCTACTCTGTATTAGCTTAATAAGAGTGATGGATGCAAATATTATCAAGCAGTCCAATTTTTCCTCCAACGCCTTCTTTCAGGCAGCTCACCAGCAGTGTGCAGCAAAAGGTAAGGAAGGCCCAACTCCGGACCCAACCGAGAGATTTTTGTGTTTGTAAAGAAACACTGTAACTATTTACCAGAAAAACAAAAACAAAATAATATCAATCTTATTTAGTTGTAGTACACAGCTAGCTAACCACTGGATTATGTCACCCACAGTTCAGCTTCTAAGTCTAAGTGGCAGTTGCCCAGGGCAACATTAGAAATGGGGGCCACATAATATAATTAAGAATGGTTGACACCTCCAAATGAAACAATATGCAACTGCTTTTAAATGGATCAAAAGCTAATGTCATCTTTATCCCCTTTTATGGAAACTGAACGTGTACTAGCCTTCTTTCAGACAGCTGGCCAGCAGTGGGCAGCAACAGGTGGGGCAGGACTGTTTTTTTTCTTCACTCCATAAGAAAATCTGAGTCTCTCACTGAGAATGCGTTTTGAAACTGTAATTTATTATTATTATTATTATTATTATTATTATTATTATTTAAATAAAATACTTTGATGCCGGTAACCATTCTACATCTACTGGAAACACCCCGCCCCCGCTTCCCCGTTAATCCACGCAGGCGTTTGGGTGGGTGGACAGACACAGCAGGGCTCAAGTCCCCCGGCATGTTGGGACATGTCCTCAGAGACAAAACAGAGAGCAGATGCCGATTACCTGACGTGTCCCACAAGCTGAGCTCGATCCGCTGCGTTTCGATCTCAAAACTGGCCGTGTAGTTTTCAAACACCGTGGGGACGTAGCTCTAGAGTGGGGGAAGAAACACGCAGAGTGGGATGTTTGAGAGAGGACGCCTGCTGGGATTTAGACTTCAAAGAAAACCAGCGCTTCACTGACTCCAATGTTTTAAAGTCAAACTAAAACTACAGATGCATGCAACACACATTGCGCTAAGTTTGCCCTGTGTGCGGTGTTAAACGGGGGTCACGCATGCTGCTGCGGGTCTCACCTCAGGGAAGCAGTCCTTGGCGAACACGTGAAGCAGCGCGGTCTTCCCACACTGGCTGTCCCCCACCACCACGATCTTACACTTCACACTCTGACTGGGATCCATGCCGGATTTCAGAGAGGACTTCTGACACGGCCGTCTCTCCTTCATTGATCGACCAGGTCCAAAAACGAGTCCAGTCCTGACTGTTGAGACGTAGAGTGGGTGACTCCCAGTACTGCTGTCCCTGTCTCCTCTGCTGTCTCCGCCTTGCTCTGTGCCGGTAAATGCCATTTGGCTGTATTTATAAGGAGGCAGGAGCCAATAGCAGGGGCTCTCCTCCTCCTCCTCCTCCTCCTCCTCCTCCAGCCGGCTGCCTCCGCACCGCAGTCCGCCGGGAAAGCGCCCCCATTTGGATCACACAAGGTAACTAATAAAATATCCAGGGATGAAAGTAAGGGGGAACGGCAGGGTACTGCGTACCCCTAAAAGATCTAGCGGGGGTACGCAGTACCTGCAAGAGAGGGGAGCGACTGTCTGCTGTA
>NW_015115278.1:0-21321 GCF_001443285.1 Poecilia latipinna
TGTGAGATACACTGAATTTATTAGTTTATTTATTTATTTTACTGTTCATGTTTATTGTAGTTCACAGGAACCCCACCCAATTTGTTTTGTTTATTATAATAAGCTAATCCCTCCAGAACTTTATTTTGTGTCTGTCTTGTGCCTTGATTGTCTGTACTAATATTTCCTACATGTCATTGAATGTGTCTGTTTTACGTGTGTTCCTTGAACGTGCCACTTTGCGAGCTGGTGTTCTGTTTTTTCGTCTGCTGAGGAGTGATGGGCACCAGGTGTGGCAGACTGAGTTTTCTTGTGTTAAGGTAAATAAAACCCATTTTGATTCACAAAGACAACTCCGGACGTCATCTTTGCCTGATCCCAGCAACAATAATAATATATATTATATATATATCTTATATTATGTCTATGCCCAATAATGCCTGATTTTTTTTACATTCTTTTCTGACGGTGTTGACAAAAACTTGGGAGAAATTTCAATGGAGTTGGAAAAAATATAAAAATGATTTTTAATTCAATTTGATACTTTTATAATTATTTATATGAATACTTATACTTAATTGTCATTATATATTATCTTAGTATTCCTTTAATTGTTTTAAACTATTATAATGTATTGAGTTCTGCTCCAGGACAAACTATTTTAAAGACACCATCCACCTACTACTATGTATAAAATAAAAAAATATTATTCAACAAACACCAGGAAAATATACATTGTTGTGCTCACATGACCCAGGTTAGTTTAGTCAGATATTTGAAAAAAATATATATATATATTTTGTGTATATTTTATTCAAATTTTGTGCTTTATCCATAGGAGCTGTTTTGTCCCTATTCTCAAGAATCACTGATTCTCATCTCCCTGGATCATGTTGCATGGAGTCTTGAGTGACCCAGTCATCCTCTAGTGAAACTAAAGTGGAACTGTTTGATCATAATGATCAATGTTATATTTTAGGATCCATGTCTGGTGGCATGTTGAAGATGGACTCAAACTCAACTCCAACAACTCCTGGAAGTTTTTAGAAGATATTTTCCTCACCCAGTGGTTCAGGATAAAGTCTGTCCAAAAAAAAAAAAAAAAAACATTTCATGGGGGACAACACACCATCACATGCATTCAAGTCCTCTGAATGGCTGGCTGGAAAAGGACTTGAAGATGAAAAACTTCTGACCTCACTTGACCTGAACCTAGTTAAGAACTTGCAGACAGTTCTTCAGTGGGAGACTTCCAGTAAAGAACTGTTCAACTCTGACCAGCCGGAGGTTGAGGTTGCTGCTGCACAGCAAGTTCTTCAACAGATCAAAAAAACCTTTGGACTTAATGAATGGAAAGCCGATCAGTTATTGAAAAGGATGGCCATATTGATCACTAGTTAATTTTATTTTAAAAAATGTTTATTGAAAGGTTGAATTCTCATTCAGATAAAAATACTTAAGTTCGATGGAAAACTGTTTTTTGTTTAGTTGCATAATTGTGCATATATATTCTTACTCTTTGAGGTTTATTAATATATTGGATTAACTGGGAGCACTGTACTTAATTAAAAGAATCAATAAAAACAAGACTTGCCTAACTGTGCACAGTAACTTAAAATTAAAATAAATACTTAATTTTCATTAGTGAAAGTTGCTAATTAAAATGTATTTCAGTGAACAGTGTTTTAAAAATGAAAGGGGAACATATGTCATAATCAAACATGTTGAGAATTGTACAGTACTCTCATCACTGATCTAGACTAAAACCTGCCAGTACTTTATGAAACCTTATATATATATAAACAATTCCATAAATTAAATGTAAAATCTTTATTGTATGTAAAAAAGTAGGTTACCAGGTCATTATGGATAAAAGAATTGGTGTTTAGTCATGTCATATCTCACATGAAAGGCAAATGTGCCTCTTAAAATTTGAGACTTGAAACTTTCTCCATAAAATCTAATTGTTTAATGTAAAACAGTCAGTTTGAACTTATCTACCAGAGACTGTAGCACATGCAGCAGCCAGGTGGTGGTGCTCTGCTGATAAGCTGCTGTTCTCAGATCAGGCTAATTTTCATATCTCTGTGGCTACATGTTCAGGTTCTGCTTCAGAATCAACAATCTACAAACATTTCATCACAAAACTCCCAATTCAATTATCATAGTAAATATCAACACAATTATTACAAAATCACAAACTTAAAATAAAAAGTAAAAACCAAACTAACATTATAAAGCACAACATTCAAACACAAAAGTCAGTTACTAAAATACCTCAACCAAATCAAACATTTCTCACTTACTACAGTAACCAGTATGGATGATGATCGCTTTAATCACTGCATCATAGGAGCTTCCTGTCCAGGGATCTATGATGGTTGTGGACCGGAGCTGACCGGGTTAAAGCCAGCTGCTGCTTTGGTATCTGACACCAAGCAACTGGGAGAGGAAATGTAGACCAACATGATTCTCTTTTCTAAGAAAAATGGCAGTCCCTTTGACTGTTTCAAACACAGCTCATCACTGATGCTAAGACCTTTTAATACAAGTGATTTATTCTGAAAGTCAATCAACCTCTGACGTAGTGGAGAGGACACCAGGAAGACATGTTAGTCATCCCTGGTCAGTGGCAGGAAACAAACAAACAGGCAATAACTCAACATCATGTGGCCTTCTCCACTAGGTAAACTCCAGAGATTGTGACGTTTTGTAGCTTAGAATAAGACAGTGTCTGGCCAACCAGGGTGGGATGATGATGTGTGACAGCCGATGCTAGCTTTGACTTCCTTAAGACAAACCTAGTGTCAGTAGATGTTTTTGGAGCTATCCAAAAGCACCCAAAGCCAAGGGTTTGAAGACAAAGGCATTCCTAAATGCTCTTAGTGTCATGGGGCCAACATGGCTGCCTCTTACTGCGAGCCCAAAGTTCAGAGAATTTACAGTGGAAATGCACACTCCCATTGCTCCCAGTTCAACAGCACACTGAGCTGCATGTTAGAAGGCTTACACATGATCATGGTTAGTGACTTAAACTGGCCTGAAGGTCCACAAGCTGCTAAACTGGAGATAAAGGGAAGAGCTGATGTGAGGTAGAGAAGGCAACAGGTCAGACTTTTACTGTCCGGTTGCTATGGAGCTAAAAACCCAACAAATAGCTTCCCCTTCACCAGGCGGCTGATGTTCTTACTGAGATGTATGGCTGTGAGTAATTTTATTCTGAAAATATGAGTTTTAAAATCTGTACTTGCTTTCATCCCATGTGTTCTTAAGAACTGGGCAAAAAAGCTGATTTTAGAAAAATAATTTTAAAAAATTGTTAAAATAATAATAATAATAAAAAAAAAACATTTGCGTGTTCCTGTACTGACAGCTAGCAAACATTCCTCCTAGTGTTTCACATGCTCCTTTGTAGCCAAAAAAAACACACACTGGATACATTTCTCTCACTACAAACCAGTCAATGGCAGCAAATACATTCTAGACATTTTCATTTCAAACTAACACGAAGTTTAAATGAGACCAAATCTACACCAGGTGTTTGTCCTTACGCAGAAATCTATATTTGGCAATGGTATACATGCTTTAATATCAAGATTCTAAACCTTGAAAAGCATTTCCATACAGAAATGTTGAATTTGGTGATCATCTAATGAACTGATTTATATTTGGAATAAATGACAGAAAAAGTAATAGAATAAAGATAACAGAGGGATGTAGTGAGGCCTGACTTATGCAAGTCTAAAAAGTGTTTGTGTCTAAGCACACTGGTAATATAACACAATATTTAAGAGATGAATGGAAGTGTCGTTTTTAAAGGAAAAACGCTGAGCTGAGCTGAGCTCGTCTTTTAGGTTTCGACCTCCTGTCAGTTGTAGAGAATCAAAAAAGAATCATTAAAAACAATATGTTCACTCATTTAGGTCTAAATCTGATATTAATGAGGGGATGTTCAACTGGAACACTGCTTCTGGATCCACTGGTTTTACTGGTTATTTTGTGGGGAAGCTTCATTTCTATAAGGAGGAGGATTTCTTGGATCAACAAAAACATCATCAGATGATGAACATCTGAGTGTCTTTCAATAAAAAATACATATAAAAAAAGTGAGTAAAGAATTAAGAAGCTCCAAGGCTTTAATATAACCAGAGGACTTCACATGATGGCGCACTCTCTAGATGACACTTTGACCTGTTGAGGAAAATACAAAGATGTCCATTTATTGAAAACAGAACAGAAATATTAAGTCAGAAAAGATGAAAAAGTAGTGAACAAAAAATCTACAACAAAAAATTAATAATGAAACAGGTCACACAGTGTGACCTGCAGAGCCAGGTCCAGTGTGGATGTTGCATGCCTGGTAACCTGCATGCAACGTGATGCATGCAGGTTACCAGACCCTGCATGCATCACGTTTAGGCTAGCATGTTACATAATCACCTTCTGAGCCATTTCCTCTTCAGTCCCATCTTCGTTCTCAACTTCCATCTGAGTCTTGGTGACGTTGCGGCGGGCGACCTCCTGCTCAGTCAACACAACAATGAAACTCCTTGGTTTGTCATCAACACACACAGCCAGTACACTTTAGGTAGTAAATGGAAATCATGAGGTGGGTCGGACATCTTTACCTCGCCATCAACGTTGGTCAGAGAGGTGATGATAACACTTCCTGTTCCCCAGGAAGCTTGGCTCTTCCACAGCAGGTCAGTGGGTGGGCTGTGAGCCACACCAGCATCAGCAGACCATACCTGTGGGCAGAACCACCAACGTGTCCACTATTATGGTTTACTTGGGTGGGTTGTATTTAACTTTAAACAGTAAAGCCACTGCTGACTGCAGACAGACATGCTTGGTTAATCACTACGCTTCATATTTAGTGGCTGTTTTAATGGGATTTCAGAGACAGATGGTTAACTCCATGTTTATTTCATATTCAAAACCAAACAAAACCTGTTTCTCCTTCCCAAGCTCCTATCATTATGCAGAAATTGCTGAATGCATGTAATATAGCAGAATATTGTATTATGGGTACATAGCCCTGTTGCAACAAATTAATTAATGACATGATACATTAAAACAAACTCAATCATTTCCGTTTGCATGATGGTTTCTACCTTTCTACCAAAATCTGGATGATAAAATTCTTCAGTCTTTTGTTTTGGTCTCAACTAGCCAATCTTTTGAAGGACAATTTTGTTTACAGACACATAATTCATTTTATTTGTCTATTCTGTTGTTTTATTAATTTATGTAGGATATTTAGCATGTCTTCCAGTTCCAGTGTGAAATGTTTATCAGGATTTAAAGTTTATTGATCTTTGAGAATGTGTTGTTGCATTATTATGCCATTTATTACTTGAAAATAGTCTCAAAACCGTATTATTATTTATTGCAACAACTTCTCAGACAATTTATGGTCCAGCAGAATGCGATATGGTGACAGGCCTGTGGGCACATTTGTTCATGTGGTTTATGAATCTGAGTTTTTCCTTGAACTAGGAGTTGTAAATGGTTAGTTTGGATCTTCTATGTTTACTAGTAGTTTCCTCAGCCTACAGCAGACAAACAGAGAAACATTTTGTCTTCCTAACTGAGCGTGTTCAGCTCAGCTCACCGTGACGGACTGGCCAGCCTTCAGAACAAACTTTGGGGAAAACTTGTAGACGACCTCCTCTCCATCATCAACCTGCCTCTTCAGCCTCCAGTTGCCCAGAGGCTGGTCCTGCAACACACCAGGCGTCAATGAAGCCCCTAACCACTGACCCCAGTGGATCTACCCTGCGTCAGGAACCCACCTGTTCACTCTGGTTGTTGAGTGTGACGGCGTTTCCATCCATGTCGGTGGGTGATATGGTGATGGCGCCGCTGGCCATGGCCTCCTCAGACACCAGCAGCTGCTCGTCTCCCTTGGCCAGCTCCGACAGGTCGGCTGCCTCCACCTCGCCTCGCTTCCTCTTGGAGGAACGGGAAGAGGACGAGCCCGATATCCTGGAAACCGTCACTTGGGCCGATGGGGTTGGGGACAGTTTCAGTCTGAACAAAAGCATGTTGGTTTATTATTTAATAATTACAACAGACCAAAAACATTTGACAAAAATTAAACCACCTTTCGTCATAAAAGTTGTTAATTTTCAATCCCAATATTTCCTTCTGCTGACTCTGATGACCAGCAGAGAATATGTGGTTGGCTCTGCAGCTTTCAGTCCCATCATGCACCAGGAGCCCCCAGGAACATCAGTGAGCTTCAGAAGAAGCATCTGAGCAGACCTCCCACAGGACCACCAAAACCCAGATACTGGTCAGAGGTCACATGGGGAATGTCTTAGTCTCTTCCAGTGAGCACTTGAGTTCAGTATTCAAGTGCTCACTGAATACTGTGCTCAATTCACTGAATTGTGAAATCCACAAACACCCCATGAGAACTGCTCAGACAGAGCTGGGTGGGGCTGGGCCTGTCGCAATAAATCAATTAATCACAGGATAAATTAAAACAAGCTCAATAATTTAAATACAGCTAAAAATCCCTAAGTTGGCAACACTGGGGTGACTGTAGTTAACTGAGCATGTGCAGCCATGAACAGTAACGAGGGCCCGGGGGGGAGAAATTGAACTGGCTGAACTGCCAGACCTTTGCAGAGGAAGATCAGATGGGTTTCTGGTGAGCCAAACAGGAAGTGAGCTCATCCAGCATGAAGCAGTGGTGAGCTGCTGCAGCCTCCACTCCCTTTAGGCCAAATATAAGCCATTTCTTTCTCCCTGGTGGAATAATCTTTTCCTGCAGATGTTGTGTGTTCCAATACCTGTGCTCTTCTCCCTCCAGCAGCTTCCTGTATGCGTTGATCTCCATGTCCAGAGCCAGCTTGACGTCCAGCAGCTCCTGGTATTCGCTAAGCTGGGCGTTCATCCTCTCTCTCAGCTCAGTCATCTCCTGCTCCTTGGCCTCCACGGCGCGCCGGTGCTTGTCGCGCTCTGCAGACAGGATGTCCTCCAGCTCTCTGATGCGGTCCTCTGAGGCCGACACCTGCAAGCACAGCCGGCTCCTCAACACCGTAGTCTGGGAGGAGAACCCATCACTGGCCTGTTGCAATGTGTGCGTTTGTTTCTAATACTTTGTGGGGACCATTTTCCTGACACATACTACGTTTTGGGGACCCACTGCAATTTGTGGGGACCGAAGCCTGATCCCCACAAGGGTATCAGGGTCAAGGGTCAATCTAACCCTTGACCTTTTGGGTCAAGGGTTAGATTTAGGACTAAGGTGTGAATTGAATTTTGGTTAGGTATGTAACGCTTAGGGCTAGGATAAGGATAAGGGTAAGGGTAAGGGTAAGGTGTAGGCAGTAGAAATGAATGGAAGTCGATGGAAAATCAGGATTAGGGGACGATTTTCCTGACACATACTACGTTGTGGGGTCCCACTGCTCCTTGTGAGAACCAAAGCCTGGTCCCCACAAGGGGAAACGCTGTGTGCGTGTGTGTGTGGAGGTGAAGCATACCTGTTTCTGCAGTGCGGCCAGCTGGTAGCCCAGGCTCTCCATTCGGGTTCGGGATTCCTGCAGCTCCTCGCGGGCCGCGCCCATGGCCTTGTCGTTGATCTCTGACGACATCTTGGCATTATCCAGCTGGAAGCAGACCAACACCAACAATGTGGCTCAGGACTCCACTGAGCAGGCTGAACCCTGACTGCTACGTTACCTTTGCCTTAAAGGTTTGCTCCAGTTCCTCCTTATAGAGAGAAATCTGCTCGTCATGCTGCTTCCTCAGGTCCTAGACAAATCACACAAACACACTGCCTTGAGGTTCTGCACATGTTAACACATTTCACTCCCAAACTCCTCGTCCTACACTGTTGTATTAGTTGGGAGTCAGCTCAGCGTTCTGTTCCAACAGTCTGCTCAGACCTGCAGCTAATCGCAACGTTTCAACATTTAACCAGCAGCTCAATTTGAGAGTCATTATGGAGTAAAAGAGGTCCAGCATTAATGGGGAAATTAAGCAGTGGTATAAACAACCAATCAAACGACCTCACTGAGTCCACGGAGCACATCATCCAGAGCTGCTGTTGCTCACTGTTTGAACACAGGATTGCTGCAAAGCTGTTTTTCTTTGTCAAAAATGTCACCATCACCACCTTGTGAGCTCCATGTTCAAACCTCT
Source organism: Poecilia latipinna (assembly GCF_001443285.1). Classification (NCBI taxonomy): domain Eukaryota; kingdom Metazoa; phylum Chordata; class Actinopteri; order Cyprinodontiformes; family Poeciliidae; genus Poecilia; species Poecilia latipinna. The sequence goes on from NW_015115278.1 coordinate 8,137, forward strand.
AGAAGGGGTTAACACTAGTGGTCGCTTATAAGGTCGCTTCCATGGCAACTGAAAAATGTCTAAGGAAGGAAACGTCTGCCACACAGTTCCCTTCCAAGAGCTTCTGCTGCTATCCTCAGACACAGCCATCCTAAGTTCTGACTGTTTACAATAGAATAGAATATACCTTACTGATAAAGTATATCAATAAAGCCTATTCTTTATTGATATAAAATTGTTTAATAAGAACGAGAAAATCTGCAGCAGTCATGGGAGAAGATTTATGTGACAGAACATGGAAACAGTTCTAAAATGTTGTTCACTACAGTTCTTCCCTAAATGTCTTGTTCCTCTCTGTTCCAAGTGCTTACCTGCAGAGCCTGCGCCAGTTTGAACTCGTAGTCCTGCCTGACTCCAGAGTCCACCTCCACGATCCTCTGCTCCTGGCGGTGGCGGCTCTCACGCATCTCCTGGAAGGGACATACATTTTCAGACGCCTGATTCTGGGGAATTCATTTCATTTTACAGTATGACTGCAATGTTGGAGCATGAATCCATAGTCATCATGTTGTCAAGAGCGGTGGGTCTACTGTAAGCAGGTTCCATCCACTTCTATAGTTCGCTTCTTATTTTTACACTGATTTTTTGACTAGATAAATTAACTATTATAAAATCTGGAACCCTTTAAACTGAATTTTTATATGATCTCCCTGCATGTTTACACCAGGAAATGTTGCTCATGCCTACAATGCTCAAGGGCAAAAATACATTTTTTAGCCGCGCTGCTGAGGTCAACAGAACAATTCTGTTGACCAAATGAAACCTGGAGATGCAGGTATTATTAATTTAGTGCACTGCGTCAAAGCAAAGGGAAAAATAACGCAGAAAATCCTTTAAAAATAACTCAAACCCACTTTTTTCCCTCACTCTGGGTGTTGGATACTTTATACACAGAGGCTTGATGTTTATTTTGGAAGGATTAGTTACTGCTGCTATTAGATAATCTAACACAGCTGTGGTAATGGCATAATAATGGACAAACACATTCACAAAGATCAATCAATTTTAGATTCTGGAACTGGAAGATGCGTTTAATGTCCAAAATAAATAAAGTAACAAATAAAATGAATTATGAAGTCTTTTTAAAATTGCCCTTAAAAAACAAAACAAAATCAGCTAGTTGACACCAAAGTACCAGACTGAAGACTTTTGTAATCCAGTTTTTAGTACAAAGAGAAAAAAAGAGAAAACGATAAACTATGCAAATGGAAATTATTAAGCTTGTTTCAATTCATCATGCATTTAATTGATTTATTGTTTATTGTGACAGGCCTAACCAAATGACAGTTCTTATCTAGATCCTGCTAGATGTTTTAAACAAGTCTTCATCTCTGGATTCTGTCAATGATGCAGAAAATCTAGTTCATTCTGTTTTCTGTACCTAAACTCTTTGTTGCTTTCACTTGTTGAAAACAAACATGGTTTACATAAGGTGAAAACATGCACTAGTACCACTTACCTCTTCAAACATGTTTTTTCTGAACTCCAGCTCCTCACTGAGCGACTGACAGCGATTCTCCAGGTCCACACGCATCAGGGTTTCTGCCTCCAGCTGCCGCTTGGCCACAGCATGGCTGTCTTCAGCCTGCACGACACAACATTCAGCAATGTCAGCAAAAGTACAAAAAAAAAAAAAAAAAAAACTGTTGTCCAACAGTACAGTGCTTGAGACAAGAGGAGTGTTGGTGATTCATTAAGTTCTAGTGAGAACAGATGGGGGTTGGTCTGGTAGGAAAAACAGAAGAAAGATTTAGTTCTAGCTAGCTTACACTAGATGACTGATGTTCTATGACTGACGTAGTGTGGACTGGGTAACCATGGTAATACACAGGATGAAGTTCTTACTTCCTCTTAGCTGGATGAATTTCTTTTCAGTTCATCAGATATTTTCTGACCTCATTCATGCAGTTTGACTGGCTGGTTGTTTACCATTTTAAAAGGGAATTAGCCTAAATCAGACTTTTATACATATAAACTATGGCAACTGGACCTTAAGGGTTCTATCTTTTGTTTCTGTGACAATTTTTTTTTTATAAATTTGCTTCCTTCTTAAATCCCTCCATTTTCCGTACTCCCTTGTCCCTGGTGGGGTCGGGAGCGGTGCTGGTGTCTATCTCCAGCTAACATTCTGGGCGAGAGGCGGGGTACACCCTGGACAGGTCGCCAGTCTGTCGCAGGGCAACACAGAGACAGACAGGACAAACAACTATATATACACACACACACACACACACACACACACACACACAAACCTAAGGAGAATTTGGAGAGGCCAATTAACTTGACAGTCATGTTTTTGGACTGTGGGAGGAAGCTGGAGTACCCAGAGAGAACCCAACATGCACAGGGAGAACATGCAAACTCCATGCAGAAAGACCCCAGGCTGGGAATTGAACCCTTCTTGCTACAAGGCAACAGCTCCACCAACTACACCATTGTCCTTCTTAATTATTTAGTCTAAAACCATCTCAATGCTGCTCCCTTTGGGTTGAATGTTGACTACCAGCATTGACTTTTCCTGTTGGTTACAAATGGTCTCAGCCCTGGTTCAGGCAGATAAAACCAACTCACTCAGACACAAACCCCTTGGTGGTCAATCTGGAGATGGAACTGCAAACATTTATCAGAGTTTTTCAACTTTATACACGAAATTCATTTTCAATGCGACCCCAATAACACAGAAAACACTCAGTAGACTTGTCTTTTTTTTCTTTTTTCAAAAATATATATTGTACTCAGAATGAAGGGAGATTGTAATAAAAAAAAGTTATTTAAAATCAGAATTACTGAACATTAAAGTTCTGGCTCAAGCATTTGTCAATGTGGTCATGATGAAATCTCACAGAACAAAGTAGATGACATGAGCTCTTAGATCCTCTGAGCAAGTTGATGACTGAAGTCCAGGAATGTTCCACTGAAACGAGGAGAGCGGCCATTCCAAGGAGGCTAGAGAGAGTGAGCATCTAGCAGACCAGACCCCACCTGAAGGCTTTGGGCCCCCGCTGTCAATCAGCTCACCACTCTCTAGTTTTACTCCATAGCTTTTATTAGCAGAGACCCATACAGTACCTACCTTCACCAGCTGATTCTTTACGTCAGCAAGTTCTGAAATGAGGGCAGCGTTCTGACTTAAAGCTGTGGCAAGAGATGCTTCACTCTTATTCAGCTGCCCTTCCAGCCCGTTGGCCCTGGACAGCGCCGCAGTGAGATCGTTGTCTTTCTTTTTGGAACTGAGAGCAAAAAAAAAAAAAAGGAGTCAAAGAACTTCCCCTGCTCACACAGACCTTCACCCAGAATGCTCAAATGTTCACAATCAACTCAAACAGAGCTGCACAAAGTGTCACCATGCATGTATCAGGCTCTGAGTTCATGCAATATAGAGCATAGTTTATATGTTCATACATACATCGGCTGAAGCCCTAGTTTATGTAAAAAGTCAGCACATTAGTGTTTAGTTAATCATTGCCTACTTTAGTAATTAGTTAATTGTTAATTGGAGTATACAGACTCAAAAAATGATAATTTGCTGAAACAACCCAGTCAGAGCAGTTAGTCAGCCAAAACTATGAATTTTTTTTAAACATTTTTAGTTAGAATAAAAACATCTTCGTCTGTTAATATGTCAGACCCAGAACTCCTCAAGGAGCAATTTTAGCTTCACCTGGTTCCAATTTTGTAAAAAACACGAATTAATAAATATAATCTCTCACTAGGTAATTTTTCCTGTCCAGTTGAGTTAATCCAAAAAAATAATCCCCATGTCAGCTCTACACTGTATTATGTTCAGTCCAGCAGAAAGAGCTGAGTTTTTCCACATGTTGATGTTAGAAGGAATGTTGTTATTGGATTTTAGGAAATAAATTGTTTCTCGTCTCATTAAAAAGAGGAATTGAATTATTTGTTTATTTGCATTTGCAAGTATTTTTAGCAAAATAAAGTAGTTAAATAAAAAAAAATCTACCGAATGTGCAGCCAACTATTTATCTGACTAATTGACTCATCAAAATAAACTATTATTACAATAATGAATAGCTGTAGCTCTAATATAAACAAATTAATTAAATTTTTTCATTCTGTAAGCCACAGGCATCAAAATTACGAGAAATAAAGGCTTGAAATATTGCACCGTGATGAATTTTCACTTCTAATATGAGTGACAGCAAATATTAAACTTTTTCAGCATATTCTTATTTTTGGAGCTGTATGTGTTTTTGGTGCTGCTCACTGTTTAATACAGCAGAATATGTTTATAGGGCAACTGGATCTCTCAAACAGCAGATGGAACTTTTCCAGTTCTACCAGGTTGTTGGGACAAATAAGAGTTGCTAAATAGGACTCTGTGTTTGGAATATACCAGAGCAGAAAGACATCAACACTGTTCAGGTAAATCTTTATCACAAGCCATACAATCATCACATTATTCCCCAGTGTTACTGCGCGTCTTCCCTTAGGAAGCTGCAGCAGGTCTTCACTTGCCTCCGAGTGGCTTCATCCAGGTCAGCCTGGACCTTCCCCAGGTCGATCTGAAGCCTGGCTCTGTCTTTAGCCGTTTCATCCAGAACCCGCCGAGCATCAGCCAGCTCTGCCTCATACAGAGCCTTCAAGCCCGTTACCTAAAAAACAGAAAACAGCAGCAGTGAAGCCTGTCATGCAAATCTACCAGGAATGGAACGTAGGAGATAAGGTAAAATGGGAGTTATGTTTAATCAATAACTCCCAATAACACTTTCATGTCTTTGTAGAGGAATTCTAAACATGAAGTGAAACATTATTTGAAATTCTCCAACCGACCGAACTACAGGCCAGTGTTCTGCGGTGCATGCTGGAGTCAGCTGACCATAAGTCCATCCATCCTCTCAGGAAACTCTTCATCCTCTCTGGAGGACACCAGCAGGTATCTCCCTTTAGCTCAGGCACTTCTACAGGCAGCCTGGCAAGGAGCAAAGGACCCACTGTGTCCACCATTAATAGCACAACTATGCAACCTGTTCATCAAGACCCAGTCTGCTGATCATTATAAGAGATATGTTTGCAAATAGCAAACCAATGTATCCATGGTAACTGAAAGTAAACAATAAACACCTCCTCAATCTAGTTTAGTTTTTACAGCATTACTTGTTACTAGATTTGTTGAAGTTTGTTAAATCCTTGTCAGAGTGCGGCAGGCTGGCTCTCATTGATAAAATACCAAGCTCACTCGGTACCCGTCTCCTGGTGATCACTAAGGCTGAAAACAGGAGCAGCAACAGGGCAAAATGACCAAAAGTTCTGTTTGAGGACCAGTTGGATTTCCTGATCAATAGCACCACAAAGATCCAGCCCATCCTGCATCCGGCCAACGCTCCCCTCTAACCGACAGTTACACAGTTAACAGCGCCTCTTTGCTTCTCATTCAGCTGTTGTGTCAAAGCAAAGCCGCGGGCAGCGGGAGCTTCTTAACACCCACCTCTCTGGTAGTAACCTCCTCCTTCTCAGACACCTTGACCATCAATCGGTCGTTCTCCAGCTCCAGCGACCGGACACGGTCGATGTAAACGGCCAACCGGTCGTTGAGATGCTGCAGGTCTTGTTTCTCCTGTAGGCGGGATATCCTGGTGGGGGACAGAGGCGTAGAGGCCGCTGGCCGACCAGCTTCTCGGCTTGGAGTAACGCGAACAGTCGCCATGACGATCAATCCTGAGTTTGCTTCACTACGAAGTTAAAAAACAGAAAACCAAGCGTTGTGTGCTGGTTTCAGTTGGAATCAGAGCAACGGTTTTTTCCGATGAACCAAAGAAAAGCTATCAATGAGTTGCAGCAGCGTGAAACAGGCAAGCCTCGTTCCACACGGTGATGTGATTCCAAGATGGCTGACACCCCGCCAAAAGCTGAGGGTGTTTCCGGTTTTACAAGGCATGATGGGAGAAAAATGAGGCGCCAAAACTATTTATATAAAAATATATCATTTTTCTGTTTATTGAATTATGTGTTCACTGCAGGTGGAATCCCTGTTTCTCTCAGAATCTCAATATGTAATAGATTTAAAGAGCTGTAATATAATATACAACATAATATTTATATTTCCATAAAACATAAAACAGAAGCTTCCCCAACTCTTCTAAATGTGAGATTTGAATTACAACATTGCTTTATTGTCTGTGGGAATATATGTAGTTTTGTTCCTCCATAGAAATAACACGTTCTTCTAATTGTTGGTATAGAAAAACATATTTTTACAGTTTTTGAAACTCGCCGAAATCCTATAGTACTTCCAAGCCACCGGGGGCGCTAATATTAGTGCTTTCCTACGGGAGCCCGCTTATGCCCCGCCTTTTCCCATCAACGGTCCTTCCGGTTTGAGCGCCATTCTAGACAGCAGGTAAGTTACTTTAATGCCCGAGTAGTGGCTAGAATCTTATTCAAATCTTTGCCATCCTTCCCTTTTTCGTTTATCCGTTTTTTTCAAACACAACCATGAACTCTCTTATTTATTTCTGAGTAATATTGCACCGTAATATTTCAGGAAGCGTTAGCTTTTTAACTTGGCACCATATTCGGTAGGGCTTGGCTAGCATACCGGGACAGCAAGTCTCTCTAACAGAGGGACCTCTCAGAATGATTTGAGGTTCAAATTAAACTCAGATGAACAAGTGTCGAGCAAAGAGGCTAATCGGAAAACATGGCTCTTTGATGTTCTGGAAACCAGTTGAATTAACTCAATGTCGATGCGTGTTAAGAACTTTGACTTTGGGCACGGCGTGAGATAATGAACACAGGCCCAGTGGCGTGTTTCTACTGCTACCTAAGTTCATTACGGCTGCTGAGGTGATAAGAGGCAGTAAATGAAGTAGAGAATGTCACAAAGCTAACTTCTAAAATAGAAATATTGTGATTGAAGCAATTTTATTACTTGGTGCATCAAAACTGTGACTCGGTTATTTTTTTGCTGCTCGGCTGTATTTGGCTCATGTTTAGCGCTGTGCTAGCCCTCATTATTAAGTGTTTTATTCTGATGTTTCCATGTGGTCTTATGCAGACATGGCTATTCGTTATCCCATGGCTGTTGGCCTCAACAAAGGTCATCCAGTAACCAAAAATGTTACTGCTCCAAAACACAGCCGCAGACGCGGGGTAAGTATCAGCTTCTCTGCATACAGAGCAGGCCATGTTGAATTTTTAAAAGCTATACTTTTCCACAAATGTGCTCTTGGTTTAGTTTGAATTTGACAGTTGTGTGTTACTTTGCAGCGTTTGACCAAACACAGCAAGTTTATTCGGGACACGATCCGTGAAGTGTGTGGCTTTGCTCCGTATGAGAGGCGAGCAATGGAGCTGCTGAAGGTGTCCAAGGACAAGAGAGCTCTGAAGTTCATCAAGAAGAGGGTGAGAAGGGCCATCACTGGCTGCTTCAGACGTGACAGCAGTATTTTTGTCTTTGTTTTTTTTTCATTATTGTCACCTATATTCCTAAAAGACACTTGGTCAATATCACAAATGTTCCAATTCAGAATTTTACGTGCTGTCCATTTAGATAACAGTAAGGGCACTCTTGATTTCCTGCCAATAGTGTTTAGACAATTTTTGTCATTTTGTTATCAGTGTTATCAATTTTGGTTTGAAATTCAGCCAACAATGTAGATTCACTACTGTGGCATCACTGGATCTTAAGGTCATGTCTGACATTATATAAAGAGCAGTTTATTTTTGCACATCTGCTCATGTACAGTTTCAGCTGTTGTAGCAGTCTACTCTTCTCTGATAAGCCAGGTGTGTATTTATTGGACCACCTGTAAGCGTTATCGAAGAAATTGATTTTCACTGGAGTCTGACTTCAGTGAAAATGGAGTCAGACTTTACTTCATTTACTGAGATATAATGAAGCTTTAACACTTGTGGAACATATTACTTAGTAATAGTTATATGCTTAGAAGTTACCATGGTGATCTAACTACCGTTTTTTCCGCACTGTAAGGCACACCTAAAAACATTAAATTTCCTCAAAAGCCAACAGTGCGCCTTATAATCTGGTGGCCTTATTTAAGGACCAATATTGACCCACAACAGGTCTAGCAACTACGGTAAGCAGCCGCCGACTTCATTTTCCCCCGTAGAAGAAGAAGCGCGTGGTGCATGCTGGGATAGTTGTCAGAACACTGGTTTGTTAATAAAGTTTGACTGACCTATCTACCTACCGACCGTCTAGAATCAGGTCGTCTGCAGGTCATTTAGCACCACGTTCTCTGCGTGCGCGAACGGAGAAGGGTGACCATCGTCCGCCCATGCCCCGGCCCAGTGGCGGAAGGCTCTCCTCGCGGACCGGAGTCGGACTGTTTTGTTGACATTCCGTTTAGTGCAGTGCCATCTAGTGGATGAATAACGTAACTCCAGCCTCTATTGTATGCGCCTTATAATGCGGTGCGCCCTAAGTTTTAAAATAGGCCATTCATTGAAGGTGCGCCTTATAGTGCGGAAAATACGGTAGTCTAGGCTAACTCATAGTGCTATTATTATAAAGGGTTGACAGGTCTCTGTCATAAGATGTCCTTTATATTACTATCTTTGTTTTGCGAAAAGATGTACATCTTTGAAAAATCGATTGTCTATCTCTATCACTGCTGGTAATGCATAAGACTGTAGTAACTGGGGGGGAGTGCATTTTCATTACCTTTCTGTTTATAAACTATTTCAAATATGCATGAAGAAAATTTGATTAGAGAAATGAAACTGTTTACATTTTGTTTTCAAGCAGTTTTGCCTGCCTTAGAGCCTTCAGTTTCCTGGTCGTAGTGTGTGTGTATGTTTTAGTTGTGATGGTGATCAGTGAAGCAGAAAACAGTCCATTCTTTCCTACACATCATTCACTTCTTGCAGAGTGTACAGTGTCTCTGGGGTAGAACCAAGCTGCACATTAACCGGCTTGAGTGCAACTTACCAGTGGAAACGCAGCATTTCTGTAGAATTTGAAGGAAAGATGTTAATACAATTTGGAATGAAGCTTTAGCATAACAAAATGTGGAAAAAGTGAAGTGCTGTGAATACTTGGGAGATGCAGTGTAGCATCTTCAGGAGGCCTTTAGCTTTTCCTCTGAGCTTTATTGGTATTGTTGACCCCAGAATCTCCATCACTGAGATGCATAACCCATCTGACCTGAGCAGTGTGATGGCTGCTGCTTTTACTGCTTATTTTATTCTGTCATTGTTTTTATTTAACCATTTTGCCTATTTTATTTGGTCACTCTTCAGTGTGCAATAATACTGTGCAAATAAAGATTGATTGATACTTCACATGCAGATGAACACGACACCTCAGATATCTTGAAAGGGAACCCAATAAGGTAGCAGCCTTGCAGAGAACCATAAGTGGTTAATTTTCAACAGATATGAAGCTGTGTGTCTGGGGTGTGCTGCCTGTTAAGATGCATCCCAACTTATTCCTCCAGTTAACTGAGATGTGAATGAACCTATGAAAGCCATTATAAAATGTGGCCTTTCAGAAAATGACAAGAATTGTAATCTTCTCTTTGGCCATAGAATCATTTTCTAAAACAATTACTTGTTTAGACTTGGATCAGAAATCAGAAATGTCTTGATCCTGACTTAAAACAAAGAAATTGTAATTAAGAATGTTGTTTTTCATATAGTAAATATAATGTACAAAAATAAAAAAACATCTCTTGATTTTCAGATTGGCACACACATCCGGGCCAAGAGGAAGAGAGAAGAGTTGAGCAACGTCCTGGCAGCCATGAGGAAGGCTGCTGCCAAGAAAGAATAACTCGCCTAATAAAAGCTTGTTCAGTACAAACTCTTGGTTCTGTTTTTTGTCTTTTAATGGTGGAGGGATCTGTGATCTGGATCAAACCACTGTGTAAAGGTTGTGCTGTCCAGGTGATGAGCTTTAATGCTCTCAGTCAAGGAATTCAGAAGGTTTCCAAGAAATGTTTTAGCTGTCAAGTATTTTGGTGCAACATTGTCTTAATCTTCCATCTTCATGAAGTTTGAGGGCAGCAGTCTCCCAGACTGCTCAAACAGGTTAGCAAAGAAAAATGTTGCATCCAGAGCTGATGGAGCTGCACCTAATGATTTAAACCCGCAGTGCTCAGTCGGTTCTGGAACTATCAGGCCCGGTTAGCATGGTGAGGAAATCCGGCCATTTGATTCAGGTGGGTTGGAGCTGGGATGATAATTATTGATCATGTAATTGAAGACGGTCTTGTTGTGGTGCCAAACTTTTTTCTTTTTTTTTTTTAATGGAATTGGATTCAGTCAATATGACCCAGGTGTATGGAGCAAAATCGGTGACTCAGTCTCTTTTCAACTGACATTGAAAAGCGATTTGGCATCTTAAAATATTGTCTTCATGTATGCTCCACCCTTGATCAATGACTGGTTTCCAGGGTCACTGCAGTGTTGTTTCAGTTCATTATTTTGGCGTTGGATTAAACAGATGTCCTCTTCACTGACCTTTCGCTTTTTACAATATGAAAGTAATCCTGTTTTATGTTGAGACTTAGTATATTTTTTTTATTAATCACGTTCTTTGCTGCTCTTCCCCCGCCCTTTCGGCTGCTATACTGATTTAGCGGGTCCTGCTCCAGCAGGACCTTCATTTTCTGAAGTTTTATGTGTTTCAGGTGTCTCCTTTGGGTGGCTTGATTTTAGTTTAATTTTAGCCCTTAAGTGTTTTTCAGTTGACAGTTTTGACCAATGTGACAAAAGGTTTGGATACCTCTGCTGTACATTAATGTTCAATAGTTAGAATTTCTGCTTTATTAGTGTGTTTAATTTCATGTCCAAAGGAATTGGGAATATAATTTGTAATTTTATTGTTTCAGTCTGAAAACTGAGTTCTGTCCGTTATATATGTTATTAGTTGTAACCTCTGTAAGGTTCCTGTGACTTCAGATAGACAGGCTGGTGATTGAAACATTTTAAATCCACCCAAAATGAAGTCACCCTGATTTTAAAGTTCAAATTTTCTGTTTCCAAGGAATGCAGCGTCGTTGTGACGTCGAACCTGATGACCCGTTAATCTATTTCGTCCCGCCCACCTGTGACATGCTGTCTGTGATTGGCTCGTTCACGCTGCTATCGCTTGTAAATTGGCTGAGGCTACTGTCTGTTCGCTCAGAGCGTGTTTAGCTAATTCCATTAGTGGAATCGGATTTATCCTGTAGTCCAACTGTTCATGGTTCAGTGTTTGGGCCTGTTGGTTCCGCTATTCCAGGACGAGATTTAGTTAGCTCGGCTAAAGTTGACGGCTGTTTAGTTTTTCTGTTGTTTTTTTTTTTTTTTTTTTAGCAAATTCTGGAGAACCCGTGAAACGCTAAGAGGAACCACTCCCGAAATGTCTTCGGACGAAGACAGGGCCAAGGAGATACTAAAGGGTTTTAAATTGTATCCTTTTATCAGCTGTGGATGCAGTAAGCTAGCAGGTAGCTGAGCTGCTGCGGCTCTGCTTACAACTCTTTCCACCATGGCTCCTCTGTGGAAGTGATGGCCTGTCGGCAGGATGTGGGGCTGCCTCTGGTGGCCTTGTTGGGGTTGAATGAGCCCGAAGTAGCAGCCACAGATCGCGTGTTGGATCCACCTAGAAGGCAGATCTGCAGAACTAGCAGTCATGTCGGCTCCAGCTGGGGTTTGTTTGTCTGGACTTCTGAGTCCTTGTGCCTCTGAAGCGTGAAATATAGCGTTCTGTCAAGTGAAGTCTGTCTCTTAGTTGAGGGAGTTTGTTTGTTTTTTTTTTTGTTTTTTTTTGAGACGCTGGGTAAATAAAGATGCTCTGCATAAAGCGCTCATATTCATAATTGATGAAAAGGAGCAGCTTTTTCTCTGGACTTTCAGATACAGATTAGGTGCCAATCCCAATTCTAATCCGGAAAATTTGAATAGGAGTAGAGTGCTGTTGGTGCGCAGAGGCTCTGATAAGTAGAGCATGTTAGGGCTGCTGGATGTAAATTCTGAGAGACTTGTTGATGAGATACTTGCTTACAACTACTATACTGCTAGACATTTATAATAAGATAAATATCTTACCATTTCAGAATAAGATATGAGTTGTATCTTATTCTGAAAGATATGGCTCATATGCAGGCAGCATAAAAGATGAGATGATAGTAGTGGTGGAATCAAAGCCTGCAGAACAATTGAACTGCAGTGTTTTCACAGTGTCCATTTTGGACAGGAGTCCAAGGAGCTCCTTAGATTTCATGTGTAACTCCTGATGTATCTGTAGACACCTGCAACAGCTGCTGGAGAGGAAGCAGGGAGAGTGGAAACTAGCCTCAGATAAACCAAGAATGATTCTTCATAATCTAAAGTCACCATAGATGTATCAGAACTACATTTTGTGTGTTTCTTCGTGTTGATGCACAGATAGCGGTGGTAAGGCAACACCAGCCTGCAACTGGACTGCACCAGCCGGCATGTAGTCCAGCTCTACAGAGCTCTGCTCATGAGCTGATGTTGGAGGCAGGTGTGCTGAAGCAGAGGGACAACTAAAAGTTGCAGGAGACTTTTTAGACATGGCGTTTGAGAGCCCTGCTCTAGACCGTGTTATCAACCCAGCTCAGGGAGGGACTGGTGCCTAACCCCAGTGATGATTGACTGACAGAGGGGGCTGCTCTGGGCACAGATCAACCAATCATCCTGAAGTGTTGGACCAGGGCTGTGCAGAGGACACTAAAGGGGCAGGTGCTCAAAAAAAAAGGGCACATCTAACCGCATTGTAGGACAGAATATGAACAAAGCCACACAGCTTTCAGAGTTTAATAAACAATGATAAATTACAAAATTGTGAGATATACAATCAAAGCTAAGGAAAATCTCTATATAGAGCATACAACTATGTATAAGATATTTTATTAGTAATTTCTTTCTGCAGGTCTATTTTGTTATAGGAAAGTATTGCAATATTCAAACCCGCAATTTAGTAGGATATGTAAATCAGAGCTAGACCACCAGACATATTTTGTCTTTACAGAATTACACTATTAAAAATATAAACAAGGGCACAATGCAACCTTTTAGTGGACTGTAATCTATATTAAAAAAAGAGCTGGCTGTTTGCTGCAGAGGAGATGAAGATGAAAAGCAGAGCTGCTTCAAACTTTAACATGGAACTGCAGAAAAAAGAAAAAAAAAAGAAAAAAACAAAAGCAAAAATTT
>NW_015115278.1:24078-25504 GCF_001443285.1 Poecilia latipinna
ATTTCATTCATTCAGATCTAGGATGTGTTATTTGAGTGTTCCCTTTATTTTTTTGAGCAGTGTAGAACATACAACTATGCATATGTAAGATATTTTATTAGTAATTTCTTTCTGCAGGTCTATTTTGTTATAGGAAAGTATTGCAATACTCAAACCTGCAATTTAGCAAGATATGTAAATCAGAGCTGGTGGTTTAGCTCTGATTTACATATTTTCTCTTTACAGAATTACACTATTAAAAATATAAACAAGGGCACAATGCAACCTCTTAGTGTACTGTAATCTATATAAAAAAGAGCTGCCCGTTTGCTGCAGTGGAGATGAAGATGGTCCATTCAGGAAAGCAGAGCTGCCTTAAAATTTTTTGGTGGAACTGCAGAAAAAAAGAAAAAAACAAAAGCAAAAATTGAATTGTTAATGCATGTCACCATGGGAAAAGCCTACTGAGTTTTGCTTAAAACTTTTTTAAACATCTAAATCACACATTTGTCTCATGAAGTGAATTTTTTTTTTGCAAAACAAACTTATTTGTGCATGTCAGAAATCTTTTCTTGATATTCTAAGTTTTTGTTTGACTCAAAGTTTTGCTTATGATTCTCAGATGACGTTGTGGACAGGGACTAAAATCGCAACAAAAAATTTCTGATGTGTGCAAATAAGTTTGTTTGGCAAATAACCTTTTAAGTTCACAAGACAAAAATGAGTAATTTAAAAAAAAAGTTTTTTTAAACAAAACTTTTTGTTTTAAAAAAAGAAATCATTACAATTCCAAAAGTTTTGATTACAATTTTATTTTACTTAACTGAGGTTAGTTTTTTTTTTTTTTTTTTTTCATTGAAAAATTGGGGGGGATTAACTTCATACTCTGCGAACCAGACCCTAAACTTACTTAAAGTCTGGATGGAGATTTTTCCCCTCCATTAATGACACACTTTTATTACATACATTATATCTGTCATGGTAGTTCAGTGTGAGTTATTTTTAATTCTAAATGAATGTCCTTGTTGGACTTTTATTTAACTGCTGATGTCCCATCTGCTTAGAGGTACATTTACCTAAAGATACATTTACCTAACGCTAGAATAAATGCCTCTAGAAATAAATACCTCTGTGCTTAAACCGCTACTCCGTGCTCAAACAGAAACGGTACAACGTTCAACATTTTGCAGCAAAGGAAATCAGAAGACGTATATCCATTATGGAGGTGATAGGTTTTGGAAGGGCAATGTGCCCCCTACTGCATAAGCAATACTGAAGAATGACTGCTATCATTAACGATACAGGGAAGAAGCTTTTTAGTTATCTAGCTTTGCTAACAAAGTCAATAGCTAGCAGCTAGCTAATAACACATCAACAACAGCCTAATGTCTGTGTGATAAAAATACTGAATCAATAGATAAGAACAGTTTTTCCTCACCGGGCTGTC
>NW_015115278.1:25863-26213 GCF_001443285.1 Poecilia latipinna
GTCTCCTCCCGCTCAGTAGTTCTTCAGATTCAGAGAAAGGCAGACGCAGAGGCCAGCCGCTACTCCGTGCTGAAGCAGAAATATTACAACGTTCAAAGTTTTCCGTCATCTAACAAGTAGCAAGTCTACTCCACTTTATTCACCAAAAACGTTGTTTTGTTTTTTTTTTTAATTCACCAAAAACAGTTCTGTAATCTGGAATGTTCGCAACGTTGAGCGCCAGTTAGCCGCCTTATCTTACTGTGCGAGAGGCAATTGCGTCGTGTGTCACGGGCAAAAGGTCAAAGGTAACAAGATGACCGGAGGGCTGCCCAGAAACGCATGCCTGCCCAAAATTGCATCCCCTCTCG
>NW_015115278.1:32173-36537 GCF_001443285.1 Poecilia latipinna
ACCAAAAAAAAAAAAAAAAAAAACTGGACTTGGGTTGGACAGGGAGGAAGGTGGAGGCCTCTGGGAGAACATGGAAGCTTCATTCAGAACAAGCCCAAGATGGGATTTGAACCAAAGACTTCCTCGCTAAAATAAACCAGCTCCAGTGCTAAGGGAACTGTTCAGTCAGGTGAAAGTAATTAATGTATAATGTAACAGCTGTTTAACAACAGTGGGATCTGTGCATGGCAGAGACTTGAAACGATATTGATCTCAAACTAGTTGACTAAAATGAAGGAAAGAAAAGCTTCATAAAATTTGATCTCACACAACTTAACCAATATTTAGAGATATGTTGTACAATTAGTTTTATTTCCCTTCTTCCAACTTTGGTTGATAACAAAACATGAATTCATTCATTTTCCATATATCTGTGTAATCATTACAGGGGCCTGGTGTCAACTCCAGGATGATAAAGAACATGACTGCTGCTCTCAGTTCCTTCTTGTCCTTTCAGCTCAGTCATAAAATTACATTAACTTTAATACAGAGGATGGTGTTATGATATTGTTAAAAAGAATTCTGTTAAATACACCCCTTAGGTGTTTTGGTGGATGCTTGGCTTAGTTAGTAAAACCAACACTGCAGATAGTACACATCAGCACACACAGAAATGTACTTTACCTTGATGACCCCAGTATAGTCTTAACCCTAACTAATGAAACATGATTCAAATCAGATTTTAAAATACAGAATTGTAAGTAAACAAGTGAAAGTGAGAAATTATTTAAATGTACAAGCGCAAGTAATTGATTGGTTTATACAAGTAAACATAAATTCTGATAAATGTAAGGAGTAGCTGAAGAAAATCAATTTACCAGATAAATGATGAAACCTTGAGACAGAAATGTGAGCCTAAACAGAGCACTTTGCTGAGGAACATACTACCTCATGTTCAGGTCTCTCTCACTCGACAGAACCAACACAGCCTCAATATCAGTGTACAGGACTGATATTACAGATAACCAAACTACCATATTTTATAAGCAACAGAAGAAGGTCATGGAACCTGAGTCCAGATTTACCGTCTTTCAGAGTAGATGAAGTAGGCTGGACGATAAATCAGTAACAGTATATATCACAATAGACACATGATCAATATCCATAGAGGAAATATGCGACAGAACATTCAGTATATAGAATATTCGCTGTATTCTCTAGTGGTTTATGGAGGATGAAGAAGCATTTCCACACAGAATTCAGACCTGAGCCTTGTTCAGAACCGTTGGGAAGCTTTGAGCAGTGGTCAGCCTCTCCCATCATCAGTACAAGACCTTGGTCAAAAATGAAACAGGATTTCTATCAGTGAGGTTACATGTTTCTTCTCAACATTCCAGACTGTCTTTGCTGAAGCAGGAACAGTTGGAGAACAATTTGCGTATTTGCCAGAATTAAAATATGGAAACAAAAATAATAAGAAGAGAAATAAGCCTGTAAAAACTGGTAAAGGGCAGGCTGGAGATGCTATGTGATAAACAAATGAGAGGGCGGAGCTCATTAATGAGAGATTCTGAAATCTACCAATCAAGACATGAAGAAAAAAGACTTTTATTTTGGTAAGAACTAGTAGTTGGTAGTTGTTGAGGTGAACTAGCTGAGGCTAGGAACATCCTCTCATCATGGACTCATTATTACTTAACCCTGGGATTGAGCCTGGTTGATCAGTTGAGTTACTTGGATTAGGCCAGTCGTGGATGTTTGGAATGTGGGATTCTTTGCCAATCTGTCATTTGAACTCCAAGCCATAGAACCCACTGTGAAAGCAGAGTTGGTTTCTAAGAGTTTTGGATGCTTGTTATTTTAGGTTTTTGTTGCTTAACGTTTTCTCAATAGAAACTGGATGAATCTCCGCGATGCAGAGACGGGGAAGGTGCTGTGGCAAGGAACAGAGGATCTGTCTGTGCCAGGGGTAGAACATGAAGGTATGTTCACTCAGTACATATTTTATTAAATGCATAAGTTTGATTGCTAGGCTCAGATAGGAAATGTGATTATCAGGTGGCCTCAGTCAATGAGTTTGGGACGACATTCAAAAACACGAAACCCTCTGAAGACAAAGTAATTTTGTGTCTTAAAATTTGATCGGTTATCTTACACTGACCTGGTCGCTGGTGCCTGTCAACGGGCAAGAGGTGGGGCTACCCTGAACAGGAGCTAAAATAAACTGGAAGGTCATTTTTAGCAGGTCTTCAGGACCTCATGAGTAGTTTGGTATTGCTGATACACCAAACAGAAGTCAAGTTTAAATGTCTCAGGAAGATATCAATTTAAATTTTGAACACACCTCCTTTTTAACCCAAAATTTCTTTTTAATTTTTCTGATTTAGTTCAGTCTATTTTTTTTTAACTGTAATGCTTGGTTCTGAGTGTAGGCACACACAGCAGCAAACCATGACACCTTGTCCTCCTATGGTCTGGTCCCTGTGGATTAGTTTTTGTTTTCTTAAATGTCCCTGAAGCTCTAAAATGTGTAGCAGAACTCAGATCTTTAGACCTTTTATTTTATTTATCCTTTATTTTACCAGGTAGGTTGATTGAAAACAAATTTTCATTTTTAACAACAGTCTGTTGAACCTGGTCCTTGTGATTTGTTGTGCAGACCTGTTGGTGGTAATGCACATATCATTTTTATGTAATTTTTAATAACTTCATCCATCCATTTTCTGAACACCCTTGTCCCTCAGTGGGGTCGGGAGGTGCTGGTGCCTATCTCCAGCTAACGTTCCGGGCGAGAGGCGGGGTACATCCTGGACAGGTCGCCAGTCTGTCGCAGGGCAACACAGACACACAACCATGCGCACACACACACACACACACCTAGGGGCAATTTAGACAGACCAATTAACCTAACACTCATGTTTTTTGGACTGTGGGAGGAAACCGGAGTACCCGGAGAAAACCCACGCATGCACAGGGAGAACATGCAAACTCCATGCAGAAAGACCGGGGCCGGGAATTGAACCTAGAACCTTCTTGCTGCACGGCAACAGCTCTACCAATTGCGCCACTGTGCAGCCCATTTTTAATAACTTGTTTACAGAAATTATTCATGATAAATTCTGAATTAATTTAAAACAAGCCCCACTAACTTTCTTCCATGTGGTATGTAAACAAACTGCTTCTGGTTTTAGGTTTCCATTGTGCTTGTCCCTCCATCTTGACCAGATAGTCAATCTTAGGATTGCTTCTTAAATGAGCTGTCTTTAGATTATTGTGATTATTTTATTTTTTAACAAATTATTTAAATTTTTTTAGCTCGCGTCCCAAAGAAGATCCTGAAATGTAAAGCTGTTTCCAGGGAGCTGAACTTCTCTTCCACTGAGCAGCTGGAGAAGTTTCGGTTGGAGCAAAAGGTTTTCTTCAAAGGACAGTGTCTAGAAGGTAAGCAGTGATGTTGCTGCCGGCGACAGCAGTATGCCCGACTTATTTCATACAGACGCTAATAAGTTACATATTCATGTTTCAACACAGATAATGGCAGTATGTGGAATTAAAGCCTAAATTAAATTGGAAAATTACTCATTCTGTGGAGCTCTGCCCTCTTAGCTTATTTTATGTAATTAATATTAGTTTCATGTTTTAAATGGTTTTTTTGTAATAATCTTGAAATAATGGGAATAAAATGTTTCTTGTGAAATGTAAAAATATTACGATTGCTGGGGTCAGAATCCTTGTTTTTGAGCTCAGTGTTAAAGCAGTGTTTCTCAACCTTTTTTGGGCCAGCGCCCCCCCTGTCCATTATCCAGGTCCCTCACTGCTCCCATTAAAAAAATTGTAGGCTACTTTACACTGAATATTATTTTATTATTAATATTACTATCACTATTGTTGATGTTTTGATTTTTATGGTTGTTTCTGTATTTATCATTAAAAATAATTTCTCAGAAAACAAAAAAGCAATGTGAATAGAAATTATTTTTTACAGAGGTCTACTAAAAATGCAATGGATATTCAATTTAAAATTGTTAGGCCTAACAGCAGCCAGTCAGTGGAAAAAATATTCTTGTTCTGAGCCATTTTCTGATGTTAGATGTTAAATATTGCACAAAATGACCAGATAAAAGATGTACAACAATGCCAGCCCAGTTTAAACTTTGAACTATTTGCAAAAGACTGAGCTCTACAACATTAAAACATGGATAGAACTGCAATTATTTCAAACACTGACAGCTGTTTTTTTCCAGCTTTCAGTGGAAAAAACAAAATGTTCAGATCCTTTTAATGTCATACAAATATGGTACAGAAACATGGATTATATCTTTATATGGACCTGTCTATTGATTTATAGATTAATAGTTTCACTGGACAGAAATTACAAAGAACAA
>NW_015115278.1:40835-43392 GCF_001443285.1 Poecilia latipinna
CCCTTGTAAAAGTGTTCAATGACATCCATATAAATACATACTGTGGGAGTGCTAGTTCTGTTGGACCTCAGTGCAGCTTTTGACACTGTCGACCACCACGTTTTACTGAATTGACTGGAGAGTTGGGTCGGACTCTCTGGTCCAGTGCTCAACTGGTTTGAATCTTACATAAAGAACAGGGATTTCTTTGTTTCAATTGGAAACTTCTCATCAGAGAGGTCAAAGATTACAATCCTAGGACCCCTCTTATTCAATATTTATATACTCCCACTAGCTCAGGTTATAAGATCCAGCTACCATAACTATGCAGATGATACACAGCTCTACATCACGATGTCACCAGGTGACTCTGAACTCATCCAATCACTGCACAGATGCTTAGAACAGATAAATGTGTGGATGTGCCAAAACTTTCTCCAGCTGAACAGAAACAAAACTGAAGTTATTATCTTTGGACCTAAAGAGGAGCGAACTAGAATCAATGTACAGCTTCAGTTATTACAACTAAAAACCAGCGATCAGCCCGAAACCTGGGAGTAGTGGTGGACTCTGACCTGAACCTTCAGAGCCACATTAAGACAATCACAAAGTTGGCCTTCTATCATCTGAAGAACATTTCGAGGATTAGAGGACTAATGTCTCAGTGCGATCTAGAGAAACTTATCCATGCGTTTATCTTTAGTCGCATTGATTATTGCAACAGCGTCTTCACAGGTCTGTCCAACAAATCAATCAAACAGCTGCAGATTATTCAGAATGCCGCTGCTCGCATTCTGACTAAAACCAGGAAGATAGAGCACATAACACCAGTTTTAAAGTCCCTACATTGGCTCCTGTAGCTCAGAGAATAGACTTTAAAATACTGTTGTTAGTTTATAAATCGCTGAACGGCTTAGCACCACAATATATTAAAGAGCTGCTGTTCTATCAACCTTCCAGACCCCTCAGGTTTTCTGGTTCTGGTCTGCTCTGCATCCCCAGAACCAGAACCAAACAAGGAGAAGCAGCATTCAGCTTCTATGCACCACAAATCTGGAACAAACTTCCAGAAAACTGTAAAACAGCTGAAACACAGAGAGCCTTTAAATCTTAACTAAAAACCCAATCACAGTTGTGACTCTAACAACTGTTTAGAGTTGTTTTTGAAACGTAATCAATAACGAATTTAACGATGGGATTTGACTAAATGTAATGTTTTGATTGTTGATTCTATGTTGCATGACTGTGTTTTTGTGTTTGTTGATGTAAATCACTTTGAAATGCCTTGCTGCTGAAATGTGCTATACAAATAAAATTTGATTGATTGATATAACCAGTTTTTTTCCCTGGTCATTCAACCAGCATTGTTGATGAAACTGTTGAAAGAATATTGCCAAGAGTTTCACTTGCAGGAAGGAACTTTAGCAGTAGGGTTATCAACCCTTATTAGAACCAAGGTAGTGTTTAGAAATGATGGGGACCTAAATTACATTTGACAGCAACACAACGAGGAAGGGGTCTGGATTTATGAGGATAACACAGGATGATAAATTCATCTTTATTCAGTAGCTTACAAATTCATATCTCATGCTGTACCAGGAGCTGCAAAAGAAAAACATTGACTCCCAGTCCGACAATAACAACCCATGTGGTTCCTTGGGGGTGCTGGGGGTTTTACCTGATGTTTCCTCTCAATCCACCTTCCATGACAAAGCTAATGAAGCTGTGCTTTTCTGTTGTTGGTACCCCTTTGCTGCCCTGTCAACAGCGCTCCAGCACCTCTACCATCTTCTGAAGAATCAGGTCAGGGCGCAATATAGCGTACTTGAGCATGTGTGATCCTACAGCCTGATAAGATGTTCTGGTGGTTTACCTTAGGGGTGTCACAGAATGTGCATCATTGATAAGCATTCCATGGACAAAGAAGTATATTGCAAGTTGGAAATATGAGGAAACTGAGCCTTGCTTGTGGTATCTTCCAAATGTCTGTCCACCTGATGTTCTGACTGATGATTCCCACAAAGGTTGCTCCCAACCATCTTCATTTTTGAAAGATGGTTTCTGTACATTGTTTTTCTGGTGTTTTCATTTGGATTTTTCAACTGGTCTATTATGGTCGACTGTGTCAAATGTAACACTAGGATTGAGTAAGACTGAAATGAAAAGTTCATTCTAAAGCGGATGTTGTAGGACCTTTATTAGAACTGTCTCTGTGCTGTGATGAAAAACAACTTTTTCTATAATTTTACTAAGAAAGAGCAGGTTTCATACAGGTTATTCATGAGTGACTTGTCTAGAGTTCTTTTGAAGTAGCTTAATCGCTGGTATTTTTAGTCACTAATGAAAGATACCTAAAAGCATTGACATATTTACAATGTCTAAAGGTTCTAATACCATCCTATGTGTAAGACTTAAAAAAAGACATTTTTGGCAGGCTGTCGAGGCAGTAAGTGTATGGCAAGCCGTTTTAGCATAAATTCGGTTTCGTCTGACTATCCGTAATTACATTCCAGATGTCTAAAAATGCATTTTGACTAGACAAAACTACATTTTGACAATTCGGAATGGTAATTTAAGA
>NW_015115278.1:45187-53402 GCF_001443285.1 Poecilia latipinna
TCCAGAAAACTGTAAAACAGCTGAAACACTGAGTGCCTTTAAATCTCGACTTTAAACCTACCTGTTTAGAGTTGCTTAAACTCTAAACAGAGTTTAAGCAACTCTGTTAGTATTATCCTCTCTTGGTTTATTGTTTGCTTATGGAACATTAACAATTGGGATTTGAATCCCAAACCGGGTTCAAGTGCTAGAGAGAAAAGGGGTGCGGGTTTAGAGTCCCCTCCGCTGTTGAAAAAGGGTGCGTGTTGGAGTCGCCCCCGTTGTTTTAAAAGGGGTGCGGGTTGGAGTGCCCCCCAACCCCCCGCAGTTTTTTTTTTCCTGCCGATTGAAAGACTTTGACTCAGCGGGAAATTTAATGTTTTTCATTGTTTATTCAGTGTTACATGACTGTGTTTTTGTGTTTAATGATGTTAATCACTTTGAAATGCCTTGCTGCTGAAATGTGCTATACGAATAAAATTTGATTGATTGAGTGATTGATTTAGTTTCTTAATTTATTCTTGCATTTTGTTCTTCATTCATTTCCATTTAGTTTTCTTTGATTAGTATTATCCTCTCTTGGTTTATTGTTTTGTCCTCTTTAGTTTATTTCCTGTTGCTTGTTTTATTTTATTGCTTTTATTGAGGCTCACCACCAGTAATCTTCACTCATCATGTCATTCACCTGCTGCACCGCTTAATCATCATGTGTTTCACCAGATTTGACACTTGTATTGATTTTTCACTGTTCACCACCACATTCTCTGATACTGATTCACATCTAGTTCGTTGCTTCGTTTTACGTCCCGGTTGTCCTGTTTCAGAGTTTTGCGCAACGTGCTTGTCGTTCTCTTTTTTTTCTTTTCTTTTTTCTGTTTTTTTTTTTTTTTTACCCCATATGGTGTGGGGCAGTCAGGAAGCGTATCAATGGGGAAAACCTTTTAAAACAACGAAAAAAAATCCTGGTATTCTGATTATTATAATTCAAAAGTGCTGTGATACTGGATCACAGATGGTTTTGGCGAGTGCTGCTCCACCAAATCCTGACGGCTCTCCAGTAAGACTCAGGATTAGAAAGTACAAACACCCAGTCAGTAATTTCTGTTCAGTGGGCTGTTGCATCATAGCTGCCATTTATACCCAGAAATGTTAACTGCAGAATATAAGCAAATGTATGCAACTGTTACCACATGTAAATGAAGCAGCCTGGTTTAATCCAGGGGAAAGAACTCCAGAAGCATGAGGTGACTAAAAGAAGGCTGGAGGAGGCTGAGTGAACTGAAATTAGCTGGGGGTGTCTGCGTGTTGGACGCCGGTCCACAGGGACTTGCTGCTGGGAGTGATGTTCCAGGAGGGCCCTGGGGCCGCCATGGTATCCACATCACAACATGTTATGTTGCTGGTTTCCAGTAGATGCAAGAACAGGCTTTATGGAACATTAACACCGTTAATGACTGCTGTAATCTGTGGGATTGTTACTGTTAATGAAGGGATGATGGAGCTCTGTGGGGTGTTTTCTCTGTGTGCAGAATGGTTCTTTGAATTTGGTTTCGTCATCCCAAACTCCACCAACACATGGCAGTCTCTGATAGAAGCAGCTCCTGAGTCCCAGATGATGCCAGCCAATGTCTTAACGTAAGACAGCTGCCTTCTTTTCTTTCTGTTTCAGTTCAGACATCACTCATTTTGAATACCATCATGTTGTGCCTTTTGAATCATGCCTTTTGAATTTTACTACTATTATGGTATTTGTTTTTTGCCTTGGAGACAGAATTACATCTTTCCTTTTTATTTAAATCTGTTTCTCTTTTCATCTCTCTCCAATGTACACTAAGATACCCTACCTGGCCAAAAACAGGTCACCACTTGAATTCAACTGAGCAAATAGTTAAGAGCCTACTATTGGATAATTACTGCACAGAAAACTGTCTTCCAACTGCAGTAAGTTATTTAATCGAATATTAGCTTCTCATTTCTTAAACAACCGCATAGAAGGATTCATCCTGCGGTTATGGAAAGGATTTTTGTCTGTTTAAGAAAGAATCACTGGCATCAAGCAGAGAAAACATTTAAGGAGATGCAGAAACAAATAAACTTGGGTTGACAACCGTCCAACGTATGATTAAAGACTGGAAGGATAGTGAGGAACCATCGTCTATGAAGAAGAAATGTGGTCTGAAAAATATCTTGAAAGATTGGAACCGGTGATGACTTTTAAATGCTTGATGGCATCAAATCAAAGAAAAACAACAGTAGAACAAAGTTCAATGTTTGATAGTTAAAGTAAGAGCATTTCTACATGTACAGTGTGAAGGGAACTCAAGAGATTGTGATGAACAGCCATAAGAAAACCACTAATAGGTGAGGCTATCTGGAGAAAAAAATCTTCATTCTGCAAGGAAACCTTAAGATTGGACTCGAGACCAATGTCAAAAGGTCATGTGATCTGACTAGTCCAGATTTACCCTCTATCAGAGTGATGGGCACATCAGGGTAAGAAGAGAGGCAGATGAAGACCTACAACAGGACTCCAGACTAACTGGGGCCCAATTTTTTCACGTCACAAACCTGCTCTGCCACAACATATAGATGAAGCCAGACATTTATGTAAGCTGATCCTGAACTACCTGGCCAATATATCTGCTGAGCTGGTCACAAGTTAAAGAGACAAAACGGAAAACTCTGCAGAATGCAGACATTTAGCTAAACGTTAGCTGACTTAGCATTAGCAGAGCTAGTGGAGGCAACAGGTGGAGGACTTAACTCCACCTGCGGTTCTTTCTTTCCTTGTTCTTTGCAGAAGGAAAACGTTTCTTCTCATGTTCTCTCCTCCCTCTCACTTTTTTATCCTCAGTACATAGGAGTCAGGTCATCAGTTGCATTTGAATGCTGCCAGGACTCTCACACCAAGCTACATTTAAAACCAAGGGTGTTGCAGGTGTGGTCTTGAGTCCATCATGTCTGAGACGGCGACAGCACCAGGACTCATGTACCAAAACATCGCCTTCATGCTAAAGATTTTTGAACCATTTAATTAAAATGGGTAAGAAGAGATTTTTAATAACAAGGAGGTCTCTGAAACCTGGAGCACTGTCACACCTGCATGGAGATCTGTACCAACAGTGGTTGGATCTGAAACCAGGAGAATCAAGTTATTGGTCAGCTCGCTGCTGTGCAAGTAAAGCTTTGATTTTCTTTGAGCAGAAAGATCTCATTTACACTTTGATGTCTTGTGTTTCAGTGGTAATGTGATCATAGAGACAAAGTTCTACGACAATGATCTTCATGTGAGTACTTCCAGGGTTCGGCTTTTCTACATCTGACATCTGAGCCTTGACCTCTGACCTTCCAACCTGCTGATGTCCTGCCAAGATCCAGAAATAAACCATGGTTGTTAGCTACAGTCTGCGGCCGTCACCTGTTATACAGTCATGGATGAGCATGTTTAGGCTGAGCCCTCTGTGCTGCCACCATCACTTAAGTGAACTTTGTGTTTTGTTCCATTTTCTTTTTGGAGAAGAGAAATTAGGAAGAAAAAAAAATCCCTGATTCTAATCCTTTGCTTGATCTGCAGGACCACTAATCCAGGTCAAGCTATGAATAAACATGAGCATTTACTCAGGAACACAGTGGCAGACAACTGCCTTGATGTTGAAGAGAAAGTTAGAGAAAACACTCTGAATATTTTCTAGATCTAGTTCAAAGCTGACATCCACTCCATTAAAATTAGCCTAAACTATGAAAGCAAGGCCAAGATGAGTTCAGTTCTTGGATTACATTCTAAACACACACATACAAACACAATGTACTACACAACTCAGTATAAGACACACATTCTCATTTTTCTTAAAGCTGTCCTCCATTACCTCAAGAAGAGGGCAACAGCTCTTATGTTTCCATGTTGTGTTGACTAGAACTAGTGGCTCTGTACCTGCTGGGCTTTGTTCACCAAACTCACTCTTGTGATAAATCAGTCACTGCTTACTTAGCACCTGTTTGTCCACTACTGAAGGGGGAATCTGTGTCACTACCCACCTTCTCCCCTGTGTGTACACCAATCTCTGAGGCGCCATGGAGACTGACAGACGGTGAGACGGCAGTCCTGATCCGAGCATCAAAACTGTCTGGAGAACATGCAGGGGACTGGACCCGGGTCAGGGTTTGTTCTGAAGAGGATGCCCGTCTCTGGGCCGCCTCTGGAGGGGGAGGCACACTTCTGATAACACTTATACACTACAATAGTTGTAGGTTTCAGAGAATCAGCTTGTAACACAGTCAAACATACAAAGCACTGAATTATCTGGACTGTCTCGAGTTAACCTTACATACTGTTGAGATGTTCTTGGAAGGTAGTTTGTGTGACGTCCACCAGCAAACCAATAGTTTTTTTTGCAGTTATTTTGCTTCTTTGCTTTAATGTCAAAGATCAGCTTGATTCAGAGGATAAACTTCTTAATTTGTCTGATGTAGATAATTCATCGGCTTGTTTTGTATTTAGCTATGTCTTCTTTCATCAGATGGTACCAGCTGTTAATGTCCTGTCTGCAGCCTGACTCTCTGCATTCTGGCTAGATTTGGACATTGCATCAATTCATTGTGTTTTTGTTTTTCTTAGCTTTTGGAAGAGCTGTGTACAGTAGCCATGTGTTTTAATATGACAGGATTTAGCGATTAAAGTCATACAATGTTGTAATAACATGATGTGTGTGTTTGTTCCTTACTGTGTTGTTCTCTGAATTTAATTTTGTTTTAAATTGTAAAACAATTTCTGTATCTGGAAGTGTATCTTATCTGCTTAGATATTTCTATGATTAGCTATACTGATTAACTTCAGTTTTATGTGGTCCTCTAAATACACACTCTTCGAACTGTGCTTCACCTTAGCTGTCCTCTAAATTGAGAGTGTTATATATTTTATAATACTACCACAGTTATGCAATCATAGTAGTTATAACTGTGGTAGTTGTTACACCACAGGTTCAAATCCTGGCCTGATGACCATTGCCGTACCCACTTTACTGTCAGACTTCTCTCAAATAAAGGCCAGTAGAGCCTATTAAACCTATAAAAAAGAAACTGATAATCTGATCAGTTCCTACCTTCAGATAGTCGAACTGAATTCTTATGTCTCAGGTTTCTAATGAGAACTTGCAAACTGGCTGTTTCTCAGATAAGCCAGTTTGCTGTCCTGAGACAGATGAGGAGTAATGGCCTTTAAAAATATAACATTGACTCAAAAAAGTTCTGGCAGAGCTGAATTCTAATTTTGGGTTCGATCCACTTTCCGATTCTGTTGCAATGTTTCTACTTACCAACATTTTTAGTGTTTGCTGTCAAATCTTTAAAACTTAGTTTTGCTTTACCATTATGCATCTGGAGTAAAGACCAGAACCAGCTATGTATTGTATTCCACTGCAGTTCCAAAGTCCATATGTGGAACTCAGTGATAGGCTAGATCCAGGACAGGAGCTGCCTTCTAGTTTCAGTGACCTCCATGATGTCATTTCCTGCTGGCAGGAGTGAAGAAAATGTTCCTGTTGAGGTTCCTCGAGAGCTGGCACCAGTCTGGTTTTGGACCAAGAAAGGCAGTGTTTCTCAACCCTGGTCCTCACCGACCCCCTGCTACCAGAACAGCTGATTTAAATTATTGCATGACCATCAAGTGCTGCAGAAGCCTGTTAATTACCCAGAGATACAATTCAGGTGTGTGGCAGAAGGGAAACACCTAAAACATGCAGGTGTAACTCTTCTTGTTTAGTTGTCGGTCACCTAGTACAATACAGAATAAAAAACTCTTCACAATGTGGCTTTGACTGCAGGCAAGTGGTCCGACAGGCTGGAAAATAAAAGACACGGTTAGTGTCGTGACTGAGTGGTCAGCCACGAACACCAACCGGCGCAGTTCCCACTCATAGGGTCACATTTTTCCAGCCCAACCACGAGAAAAACTTTACAAATTATATTTGTAGATGTTAAATATTCTTATACATTCTTATACATCGGTTCCCTAGTGCTATTGCGTTAATTGTTGAACTAGAAAAATATGACCCTAAGTAAAAAAAGACGTGAAGAGCTGCCTCTCTCGCACCTACCTCCACCAGCGCTCCTCAGAATTCTGGTGGGGGAAGCCGCGAGAGTGCCTGACGGACCCGTTGCATGCAGTCACTAATCACACCACTAGGTGGCTCCAAACAAACGCATTGATCAAAAATCTCATAAACACATACAACCCTACAATCATTTTGATCAAAACTCGCACAGACACACACAAGCTGTTACACAGGACAGGGGGGCGGTGAGGACCAGGGTTGAGAAACACTGAAGTAAGGCGTCTTTCAGCTGTATTGTAGCAGCAGTTAGTTCACAGTAGCCACAGCTGCTGAAACCTTCTGCCTTTTGTTTTCCAGATAATTTTTCATGTTTAAGCCACATATTAAGAATTCAAAATTATGATTAAAAAGCCTCTTAGTTTTAGTTTCAGAGATATTGGTGGCGATTTGGAGACGTTGAAATACTGAGCATTCATTCTCAATTCCCTTACTAAGATACAATTTTCTGTAAGTCATCAAATTACTGTCAAGATAAGTATTATATTAGTAAACCATTTCAATGTATGGAGCCCCTAAAGGGACATTGAAAAAAAATAATAAATGAACTTTCTCGTGCGCACCAGATAAAGTTTATTTTTCGTTCAATGTCCCTATCGGGACATTGATCCGACAGATCAGCCTCACAGGCTCAGTGGTTGTATATGGGTTGTATTGGTTGTTCTGTTGTTCCATCGGTTCCCTAGTGCTATTGCGTTTTTACATCGTTAGGGGGAAGCACAGTGAAAAGTATGACGATTTTTTTCAAGAGGAAGAACTTCATGTTCCATTAAGCTTTGCGGTGTCGACCTTGGATATTATACCAACAAGCTGCAGCATGGGGAGTAAGGAGCCGAATGTAAGTGCTTTAAATGAAGGTGACCCAACCAGTGTGTCGTCCCTTTTCTTGATGTGTTATTAGTGGAGGTGAGGTGCTTACTGAGGAAAGGTTCACTCCATTAAAGGAGCCTCAGGTCGGCATGTTGGACTAGCTGCCTCTGCTTTGCTAGTGTTAGCCTCCATTATAGCTGCGGTATGAGTTTGGTTTCGTCAGGAGGCGGAAACAGCGCCGTGCTCCTCAGGACTCTGTTCGGAGGAACACTTCCAGTGTTCAGCTTGCTGTGCGCAGACTGGTTTCCAGTTAACTCACTCCTTTTAATGTTGGTTGGTTCCAAAGCTTTAAGCAAAGCCGCCATACATACCTCTACTCCACACATACACACATCCGGCCTGAACTGCTCTCACACGTTCTTGTAGATTATCTTTTAAATATGTTGTTTTACTCTAAAATGTCTTTTGGCAGGTTATTTTTCCTCTTAACTGACATCTTGAAACTTATGACTGGTACTTTTTATAAAATTATCAATTTAACTTCATTTAAACACCTTGATGATCAGCATGTTCTCATCACCTTTATTCATACAAAACTGCAGCGCTTCATTCAGCACCTGAGGGACCTGACTGGCCGGATGTCTTCCTCTGGGGGCAAAGGAGCAGGACTGGGGCTGAAGCTGCTCCTGGGAGCTGGAGCCCTAGCATATGGCCTTAAAGAAGCAACCTACACAGGTACACTGCCTTAACACAGCCATCGGGCCCAGGTCGGGGCCTAGGTTGGGCCCCTGTCCAAGCAGAACTGCTGGTTTAATTTTCCACAAACACTGGGAAGTGTTTCCACAAACACTTAACAGTGTTTGTGGAAACAAGGGATGGGGAAGCTGAGAGTAGCTTCCCCATCAGATGGAATATCATAGAAAAGGGAATTTATTTCTACCTTGATATGTAAATGTTAATGTTTCTAGTCTTGTTCTCATAGGGAACATGGGTATTGGTCGTTGAGGTTGAGATGCATTATTGCTGTAATGGAACATAGTAATGGAAAGTTCAGCGGAAGGAAAAACATGGATGCCCATATCTTCAATAGGATTGTCAAATAATGCAAAGCCTGGAGGAGGAGTGGAGAGAACCAGAATCTACTGCCGGTTGCCTCCAGTCAGAGAGGGTCTGGGTCTATGACTGGTTCTGGTCCACTGGGTTTTCTGAAGTCCAGTGAACTCAACTGCCTACCAGGGCATTTTAGAAAACTTTATGCAGCTCCTGCTGACCAGCTGGATGGAGATGCTGATCTCATTTTCCAGCAGAATTTGGTCCCG
>NW_015115278.1:56767-57565 GCF_001443285.1 Poecilia latipinna
CAGGACCTCCTCTATCACCATGGTGTCACCTCCAGCTGTTTGTTTTTGATAAAATGAACAGGAGCAGATCTCACTCCGAGCTGTTAGGATCCACAAGAATAAAAATCAGGGTTGGATTAACTCAAAACAGTTTTGAGGGTCTGATTTATTTATTTATTTTTTTTGTGTGTGTGTTTTTGTCATCAGTATGTTAACTGAAACTTGTTCTGTGTGTGTGTGTGTGTGTGTGTGTGTGTGAGAGCAGTGGAGGGCGGCCAGAGAGCCATCATCTTCAACAGGGTTGGGGGGATGCAGATGGATACCATTCTGGCTGAGGGGCTTCATTTCAGGTACTCTCTGCCCTCCTCTGCTGGCTGGGAGGGCCAACCACCCATCATTAAGTATCTGAACCATGGGTGGGCAATCCTGGTCCTTGAGGGCCGGTGTCCTGCAACTCTTAGATGTCTCCCTGATCCAACACACTTGAATCCAACAGCTTAGTCACCTCCTAAGTGCAGTCAAGTTCTTCAAAGTCTTTATTTGACTCGGGTGTGTTGAAGTAGAGACGCATCTAAAAGTTGCAGGAGACCGGCCCTCGAGGCCTGGAGTTGCTTACTCCTGGGTTCAGATTTATTTTATACTTAAACCAGACCAGACAGTACACTGGTGATCCATTTTTAGTTCTGTACATGTAGAGATGCTATCATACAAATATTAACATTAATAATTCACCTAACATGGAGGGTTGGTCATGGCTAGGGAGAGTTTAACTGAGGCAGAGAAGCAATGCAATCAATTTAGTGGAATTATAGATAACAG
>NW_015115278.1:62021-67604 GCF_001443285.1 Poecilia latipinna
CTTTTAAGAAGACCTAGTGACCCCTATGTCTTGAATTTGGAGGAAAAAATCATATTTCATTTATCACTACAGAAGGATTCAGTGAATGCGCATATGAAACTGGTGGGTTCAGTACCTCAAAAAAGGTTAAGTACCACTGGCCTAGATATTTCTATTTACAATTTTAAATAATTTACAATTTTAAATAATTTACACAATGTATTTTAAATAATTTACTATTTGTTACAATTGTTATTTCAGTTTAATGACACAGTTTTATACGGTTTAGTTGATGTGTTGGTGTTTGCTGC
Source organism: Poecilia latipinna (assembly GCF_001443285.1). Classification (NCBI taxonomy): domain Eukaryota; kingdom Metazoa; phylum Chordata; class Actinopteri; order Cyprinodontiformes; family Poeciliidae; genus Poecilia; species Poecilia latipinna. The sequence continues at coordinate 62,312 of NW_015115278.1, forward strand.
GACAGATTTCAAACAGCACCGTTCTAATGTCCATGCTGCAGGATCCCGTGGTTCCAGTATCCAATCATCTATGACATTAGAGCTAAACCTCGTAAAATCTCCTCACTGACTGGAAGCAAAGGTGATAAGCACTGAATACACACCTACACACTGCTGCTCAGTTACATTCTGTGTTCTTCAGCAAAGTAGAAATCTTGTGACTTTTGTTACTAAAGTTTAATACAACATACTGTAGTACTTGTTCTACATTAAGAGCTTATTATGTTTTATAGTGTTTGATAAATATAATGGATGGATGGATGGATGTTGTCTCCTGTAAGAACTGATAGTTATAGTTTAGTGGAATTCGATTTAGAAATGGTCCCAGTCAGTACAGTTCAGCACTACTCTGCCTCTGTATACACACACAGGCCAGTTACATTTTAGCTTTATTCATGTAGCAAATTAAAAAGTAAGCAGCATTACACATCATGGATTGTGTTGTCATAGTAACAGTCTCTCTGAGGTCAAGCTGTAGAAATCTAAACCATAAAGTTCATGGAAGGTTTCTGCAGATGAACCTCAACACCATTATTTAGGATAGCTTTTACTGTTTCCTGCTTTTCTTTCATGTCGGTAGAAATATGACAAGTATGGATATTTGTGTTTGTGCAGATCTGCAGATGGTGAATATTGGAGTGCGGGTGTTGTCCAGACCCATGGCGTCCAGCCTGCCTGTAATGTACCAACAACTAGGGAAGGACTACGACGAGAGAGTTCTGCCTTCTATCGTCAATGAAGTCCTCAAATCTGTAGTGGCCAAGTTCAACGCTTCACAGCTCATCACACAGAGAGCACAGGTGCTCCTGGTTCCCACGCTGCCTGCTGTTTCATATTGCAGCACCGACAAATCGGCCCAGTTCCCTTCATTTTGGGGGATCGATGATCAGCTGATACTTGCATGAAAAACCAGTCTGATCCTCAAATGTCTGCTGTTCTCTTTACTCTGCAGCGAGAGGACAGACTGACTGACTAGGTCACGTCTGCATGTTAACAAGTCACTGCACTGTTAGTTTAGTGCCTTTGTCATTATATTTAGTAACTTTTCAGAAAAAAATTGGTATTGGCCAAAATTAGAATCAGCAGGTCAGGTTTTGGTGCAGGCCTAGCTTTTTCTGCTGCCCAGTTGAAACTGTTGTTGGTGTCCAGGTTTCCCTGCTGGTGCGCAGAGAGCTTGTTGAGAGAGCAAAGGATTTCAACATCATTCTGGATGATGTGGCCATCACAGAGCTGAGCTTCAGCAGCCAGTACACTGCTGCTGTGGAGGCCAAGCAAGTTGGTGAGTCTGGACCTGTTGGCTAACATTCTACTGACACTGGAGGGAAATGAAGCCACTCATACGCGTTTCTATACAATCAGGACCAAAGTTGTTCAGATTTAGGTTTAAAGTTCTTTTCCAATTCGGCCAACTTGAGTCCTGAATATGTGCAGGGAGCTAAAGATGAGGGTTTTGGTATGGAGACTTTCCATGGTATGGAGCGCATCACTAAACATAGATCTTTTAAAACCTTTCTTTATCTAAGAAAGCTTCTCAGATATACAAGAGTAATGCCAATAGAGATTTTTCCAACTGTAATGTTATACATTTTTAATCTGCCTTGCCTTTTTCACAAAGTATAAATAAAAACAGAAACATATTTTTTTTACAACTGATCCTCCACTTACTTAAATTAGCTTAGATTTAAACTCCGATTCTGCCAGGGTTATGAATACTGTTGGACTTAACATGATATGAAAATATTCAGATTAAGTGAGCAATGAGCACTTGATTTCAATTCCTACAATCTGCTGGAAGAGAACACCAGGCTATACAGTACTACCAAAAAGAGAGGAGTTTATAAAGTATTGCTTGTGCACTTTTAGCCCAGCAGGAGGCGCAGAGAGCACAGTTCTACGTAGAGAAAGCCAAACAGGACCAGAGACAGAAGATCATCCAGGCGGAGGGGGAGGCAGAAGCTGCTAAAATGGTAACTGAATTTGAACTGAAGCAGATCCAGTTGTGTTTGTTTTTAATATGGAGACCAACACTGGATGTTCGCTCAACATCCACAAGTCATCTTTAGTTGCTGTTAAAGCTGCAGTGTGTTACTTTTATTAAAAATAAATCAGTCAGGAGGAGGGCCTTTACACTGTCAATCATGTTTGTGTACACACTGCTCACACTCAGTTCCACTTCTCTCTGCTACACTAGTTCCCCAGAGCAGATCCCGTCATCAATGCTCAGGCTAGTTAGCATAGCAACCGATGACGACAGATAAAGTTTTCTGGAATAGTAAGCTGTTTATCTGCTGGTAGCACATTTAGCAGCGCATACACCAGCACGAACTTCCTCTTGTCTCTGATTGGTTGTTTTTGACCAGGTGGTGTATTAGCATCTACTATTGCAGATGCTAATAGTAACATAAGGTGGAGGTGGAGGAGCTTGATTTACTTTTTCCCTCCCCCTCTCACAGATTATGGATCTCATATTATACTGTCATGACATAGTAACAGTTTTTACAAACATGTAAGAAAACATTTTTTTTATAAAGGTTACATACTTCTAAGTGCTTAATAATTGGCCTTTGACTTGATTAGTTCAGTGTAATGTTACCTGAAGGCATTTTCAACAACCTTCTTGATCAGAATAGTGACATGTTTACATCTCAGTATGTGAAAGGTCAGTTTTACTGTGTTTGTGTGTTTCTGACCTTGCATTACACTTGAGCTTATGTTGAATAACTAATTGGTCTCTCTCTCAGTTGGGCCAAGCTGTGACCAAGAACCCTGGTTACCTGAAGCTGAGGAGAATCAGAGCAGCTCAGAACATTGCTAAGACGGTTGGTGTGATCAGCCTTTTCAGGAGCTTTGCTGATGATGAATTATGCTAAGTAGAGTGTCTGCTTCTAGGTGTCTGCATCTCAGAACAAAGTGTACCTTAATGCTGACAGTTTGGTTCTGAATCTACAAGATCAGACGTCCTTCAACAGGTAGGTTCCACTGCCAGACTCTGCTTTACCTATCTGACTCTTTATCATATCTCTAACTTCTGCTTCCCATTTCATTCTGAATCCTTCCTAGTTAACAGAAAGTCAACAAAGTAAAACCTGAAGAATCTTTAAGGATTAAAAGCGTAGCAACATGTTTATTTCCTCTCACATGGCATCACAAATGTTTTCTGGCTTTAGAGTTTAAATGTTGAGGCTCATCTTCGAAAGTTTAATATAAGGGTGTCATTAATGAAGTTGTAAGCTGATGCCTAACCTGTTGGTCTCTCCCACCTGCAGCTGCCCTTTGATTTCATCACCTGTCAAACATCTTAATCTAAGGTTCAAGGAGCAAAATCAGAGATTGAAAACCCTGGATTTTAGTTTCTTTTTTGCTGTTCTTTTTCCAGTTTTTCGACTGTTCTGAAGAAGTGAGGAAGACGTGACCAGTGGCAGCACAGCAGACATCTTATTAGACCCACAAAATCATCATCCATCAATTTGGACAAGTGGGAAAGAACTGACTTTGTTTTTTCTCCTGGAGATTTAGGAGTTGCTTTTATTACTTTTTGAAGCCTGTACAATTATCTATGTGTAATAGAATAAAACTGGATTATGCACACTACCTCAGCCTAGTGCAGGAACCTTATGTTAACAAACCTGTTTTAAATGACCGTTGCTTCTTATCAGTGGCATTTCCATTTGTAGGTTAGATCATTTTTACTCGCTCTCATTTTAATCAAACTAGACTGCCTCATTATTCAGCTTTAAACACATTTTCAGTAAAAATCGTTGTCACATTCAGAGTAATCTCAGTAGGCAACCTGATTTCCAGAAAAGCTTACATTCTTTAAATTTGGACAAAATGAAAACTAAGTTGATATTGTATTGAGTCAGATGATGAACAGGTTGGAACTGAGAAGACTAACCATTAATGAGTTGACGTCAGAGGTGAAACTTGCTACAGATCTGTACATGGTTGGAAAGGGAAACACATGACTAAAAAAAAGATTCAGCTGGGAGAACATCAGGGGCCTCATGCATAAAGCAGCATGAGCACAAAAAATGTGCGGTGCCATACGTTGCACACAAGTCGGCATGTATAACATTAACATTGCGTCAACCTTTGCAAAAATATACGCACACTTTTTCACTGGCGTGAAAATGTGCGACAGCCACGCAAACTTTCTGCGGACAATATCAAACTACAAAGAGTCAAAATTCACTTAAATGCACTTAAGTCTGACTACATTCAGTGTTATTTAGAACAAGAAGCATCAAACCCGATGTTTTTCATGATTTTAATATTTTATTTAAATGTAAACGAAACGGAACCGCATTTATCCTCAGACAAGCTAACACGCATACAAAATAAAGAAAATAAAGGTACTATATACTTTTATTTTTATTTTATTTTCACTGAAAATAGTGCTTTTCCTCAGTTTTTGTCTCATAGAGATGTAATGTTGGTCTGTGTGCTGAAGCGCATGGAATGCATCTGCGGGGTAATTTCATTCTCACTAAAAGAAGAAAACATGGTTGGATCAGCAGATTAACTCAAACCTGCTGAGTAAAAATAATCAACAGGTTTGATTATTTTTAAGGTGATCAAGGTGTGTAGTCAAACACGTATATTTATAAGTAGCTGCGAGCATATAAGGTGTGCCGCGTAATGGAAGGATTCAGAGGGAGCAATTGATCAGAGATCATATTGATCTGCTGGGAAGTGATGGTTTATGAGCGTTGAGACTGCTCAGACTGATCATTCTGGATTTCTGAGCAAAACTTAGAGAGCCGTGTGGTACCGGTACCAGTCCAGTTGCAGTCATCCTTCAATCGAGCCGCTCGCTTTGTGAATGCGCCTTTTGGACATAAAGCAACTTTTTTCTGTAAATGAACAATTCATGCACAGGATTCTACTATTTAGAATAAACGTCCACTTTCCCTACTCAAAGGACTCTCTGACACGCTGTCTTTAAATCCCGGCTGAAGGCTCTACTGTTCAAACAGGCATTTGTACCATCTTAATTGATTTTTTTTTTCTTTAAAATACATTTTTATTTTTGTAAAAGTGACATTATGTGCCCTCAAAGCACCTTTTAAATAAAATACAGGGCTTAAAGAGCTCCGGCAGGGGGCCAGATTTCCGGCTTTTGACCAAACAGTCTGCCTCAACCAAACTAGTCTCCAGGCTGGACCGGAACGTGTCGGCGGCGACACATCTAAATTTGCAGTACCGTAATTCCGCCACACGTAGCGCTATCTGAAAAATTCCAACGGTTTCTGAA
>NW_015115278.1:70333-72285 GCF_001443285.1 Poecilia latipinna
GGTTTGATTATTTTTAAGGTGATCAAGGTGTGTAGTCAAACACGTATATTTATAAGTAGCTGCGAGCATATAAGGTGTGCCGCGTAATGGAAGGATTCAGAGGGAGCAATTGATCAGAGATCATATTGATCTGCTGGGAAGTGATGGTTTATGAGCGTTGAGACTGCTCAGACTGATCATTCTGGATTTCTGAGCAAAACTTAGAGAGCCGTGTGGTACCGGTACCAGTCCAGTTGCAGTCATCCTTCAATCGAGCCGCTCGCTTTGTGAATGCGCCTTTTGGACATAAAGCATCTTTATTCTGTAAATGTACAATTCATGCACAGGATTCTACTATTTAGAATAAACGTCCACTTTCCCCACTCAAAGGACTCTCTGACACGCTGTCTTTAAATCCCGGCTGAAGGCTCTACTGTTCAAACAGGCATTTGTACCATCTTAATTGATTTTTTTTTTCTTTAAAATACATTTTTATTTTTGTAAAAGTGACATTATGTGCCCTCAAAGCACCTTTTAAATAAAATACAGGGCTTAAAGAGCTCCGGCAGGGGGCCAGATTTCCGGCTTTTGACCAAACAGTCTGCCTCAACCAAACTAGTCTCCAGGCTGGACCGGAACGTGTCGGCGGCGACACATCTAAATTTGCAGTACCGTAATTCCGCCACACGTAGCGCTATCTGAAAAATTCCAACGGTTTCTGAAAGGGGAGACGTTGCACTTTCCAGCAATTATCGGGTTAATACGGCAACTTCACAGCTGCAGCTGCAGAGAGTGTAATTAATCCGGGGGCACTTGTTTAAATTGCGAAAATAACTTGCTGGATATTGAAAGTTCCGGTTGTTATGGATACATGGGTAAGTATATCATCTCACAGGACATTTAAAGAACTACTTACAATTAAAATAAGGAAGATTTATTTAGTCAGACGTTTGAAACTTAGGCGTAAAGAGCTCCGTCTGGGGGCCAGACTTCCAAGCAAAGCGAGCATTGGACCAAACGGCCCGCCTCAACTAAACTGTAGATAATAGACAAAGATGTCTGCCAATCAGAATTCTAGCTCCCGTGTTCTTGACCAATGACTGTAAAACGTTTTGTAGAAAAGAAGCGCATGCGTTCGGTTAAATCAGTGGTCCCTGTGAGGGCCACATAACTTTCCCCTTCTCTGGTGGGGGGCCGGAAATTGTTGACCGGGGGGGTGCGTTTCTCGATTGATTTTTACCCAGAAAGCACATGGGCAAAAACCATGAGTGAAACGGTCACTGGGACTGACTGGTATATATGCCATTGAGGGAAAGTAACTATAACATATTAATTTCTCATATGTTAACATAAAGGCTCGTTTTGAAGTATAAGCTGCTACTTACAGGCATCACTTCGAAGAATTCAACCTGGAATGCGGCGTTCATAACAGACAGGTGTTCATCTGCTCTACCGCTAGCAAACAACCGTACTGATTAAATAACATAAAAGTCAAGCAGTTCCCTAAAAGTCCAACAGATGGCAGCAATGCGCCCCACAATTTACAAGACACACTTCCTGCTAAAGAGCCCCTGGTGGTTGAAGAAAAATCCACATATAAACCGGAAAATACAATAAATGAAAAAAAAATCTGAATGCTCTCTGGTATTGTTCAGGGGGCCGGACCAAATGTGGAGGCGGCCCGCGGGCCGTAGTTTGGGGACCCCTGGGTTAAATCAAATGCGACATGAAAGAAGATGGAGTTTGTCTCACCCGGTAAAGAAACACGTTTACTTGAGAAAGGAATTACAGGTGGTGCTGGGCATGAAAAGAGGACAAGACGGGAAGCTGGCAGAATTTTTTACAAAAGGGGGGCTTTTAGGAAGTTGCTAAGTCTAAACTAGTATTGTTGTGATTGTAAGGTGTAAAGTTTACCTTTGACCTTTAATGGCATTAAAAGGAACTTTTGTTTTTCCACTGAAAGCTCTGGTTTG